>NW_019720583.1:1193891-1293990 GCF_002891405.2 Cryptotermes secundus
TCTACCCTGAAGATGGGGGCGATACGTTCCTCCGAAACGTCGGTTAACACCACATATACACGGTGCCAAATCCCAGAAGACTGCTTTCTACATCTAATTGGTTTTGTTGCACAATATCCTGCTTGTTCTTACTCCATGATAAGAACACCGTCTTGTTGCCGTAGACTATTTTTGTCTAAAGATGGCGTCCCTAGGAAGTTTTCCTTTGCTAAGAAAATATATTTACTTGGTTGTTTATATAATGTTTAAGGTGTTAGCTGTAGACTGTACACTTCGTGTGACATAGGTCTTTAAACCGCAATGGTTACTACATACGTCATTTGATTTAACATTAAGATCTCTGCATTTCCTCCCACAGATTGCATTTATATGTTCCATTTGCTTCTCAAATCAAACACGGATACTTTCCTTAAACATCACTAAATTGTTAAGGTTTGTAATTTTAATACGTACAATTGTTTTACATGTCATGAGAACTGGCCTGTAGACCCGTTGTTAGACAACGACCACGAAACAAGCAGCTATACAACAGCCGTAACTAGGTAATGACCCTAACAGATTCATAACACGCAACAATGTAGTAACTGGGAAGCGGTGTTCTCTACGCGGACCTTGCTATAGGTATGTGATGCAACAATAGAAGAACTGTTGAGTTAGCTCTTTTCTGTGCGGTCCGTGCCGAGATATATAACGAGGAGCAGCTGCATTTACAAGAGAGTGAGGATTGAAGATTGAGCAAGAGGATCGACAGAAAGGGAAATCTCAGATCTGAGACAGTAAAATATGGTCGCGAGTCCCAAGGGACTTGGATCTGAGGAAGACTGCTCTGGCAAGGGCCAGCAGCATATACAAAAGACAGACCAGTCCACTCGTCAGAGAGGGCGCCCCACAGAAGCAAGACCGTAACTGTCAAACGGTAATAATAAAAATCTGGTAATGAGCCCCAGATGGGGCTCGACACCAAGACTTGCTGACTGACTGACAGTCAGTTGCAATGTGACTTTGACTTTGACTTACAAGAGAGTCTTGAGACAGCAGTTAGAAGAATAGAAATTTTGAGGTAACCGCTGGGGAGTAGGACGTGTACACGGAAGAGGAGGAAGCGAAAGCATTCGAAGCCGTTACCAGGCGACAACAGGTGAAGTTGCTATAGACTGAGAAGACTTAGTGCACGTTTCAATAAATTGCGGAGCGTGTGAATTAGCAATAGCCTGTAGTTACGGTATGTGCAATAAAATCAATTACCAATTCAAACCTCGTCTAAATTCACTCGATAACGTGATAACAATATTCAGACGAAGTTAAGGCTTCATTCAACATCAATTTCAACTGCACTGCAACAGCCCGAACGGAATAAAAACCTGCTGACTTCTCCTCTGCTCATAACCGGAAAGAGTTCACCTCACGCCACTCCACCTTCTTCACTTCCCAACGCTTTACCTTTACCCGCCAGTAGCAGAAGTAAGTCATTTTGGTTTACAGATCAACTAGTTCAAAATTTGACCTGGTGTCCTATATTTACTCTGTACTTAGATTTAAATATTGTGAGGGTAACTTGAAAGAGGATAAAACAATTTTTGTTTCATGTTTTCCTGTTCGAGGTTGGAGAAAACTGCATAATGAGGAGCTTCATAACATGTACTCTTCTCCAAGTATAATTAGAATGATCAAGTCAAGGAAGATGAGGTGAGCAGGGCATGTAGCACGAATGGGGAAAAGAGGAATGCATATTGGGTATTGGTGGGAAAGCTAGAAGGAAAAACACCACTGGGAAGACCAAGGCGTAGGTGGACGGATAATATTAAAAATGATCTTAGAGAGATAGGATGGGATGGTATGAATTAGATTGATCTGGCTCATGATATGGACTGGTGAAGGGCTCTTTTGAACACGGTAATGAACCTTCCGGTTCCGTAAAATACTGGGAAATTTTTGAGTAGCTGCAGAATTGGCGGCTCTTCGAGAAGGGCTCAGCTCCAGGAGTAAGTAAGTTTTCCTGTTCACCGCACATATATACTTAGAGACAGTGTCACGTAACTTCGAACAAGACCCCGCATTCCTAGTCAAATCCCGCGCCTAGCTTGTGGTGGGAGGAGTTTCTTAACAATCGCACTTCCACTGGCAGCCTGTCACTTCTCACACTCTCGAACCCACCCCCTTGTCTGAAATTTTTCTTCTGCGCATTCAAGGTTACTCTTGGCCTTGTTCGAAGTTATGTGAATATGATACACACTAGAATTGAAGATGTATCCAGTTTTTGAATGTGGATTTTAAGGGGCAAAAAATTATAAATTTGCACATTTCACGAATTGAAAGTGTATCTCAATTTTTCAACGGGGAAAAAATATGTATAAAATTTGCGTCTTATATTCGAAGTAATACGATATATATATTTTTTAATTCATCCGACTGTAAATAACTTGTGATGTATCTAAAACCAATAATATTAAAGTTTTCATTTTAATTTTGTTCGAACAGCCGTTACAACTGGCAGAATACTACCCGAAACAAACGTAACTCTGCAGCCGGAGGCGAGAACTTTGTTTGTCTGGTTGTAGGGCTTACATAACTCTGCATGCAAATGTTGATAGCTCATAAACCCGAAACTAGAGCCGACCCTGGAGGGGTATGATGCCCTGTACTCCGTGCTTATTGCACATGAAATATTAATGCCTTGACGACTTGAAGAGGCACTCAGAACGGCTGATACCAATAAGCGGAAGTGTATGTAACACGATATGTGAGTGGATGCTAAAGAGACAGGCGGCGTGAGGATCTGGACTGGGTTCAGTAGGCTGTGGATAGAGCCCAGTGGCGTGCTCTGGTGAACGCATTATGAAACCTTCGAGCCCTGTGTCTCTCTGTTTCACAAGAATGTCTCTACTTCATGGAGTGAGTTACCCTTACTCTCTTTGGAAGGATCAGTGTTCTCAGATACTGGAAATACGTGCTGGGCTCTTCGCTGTTATGTAGTCGCATTTATTCGTAATAGTCACAAGGGTTAATATCTTCTTCATTATCTTGAAGTGTAAAAGGTAAAAAGGTAAAGTTGTCCCTGTACTAAACTAATTAAGCACTACACCACGAAGGCGTATGCGGGAGTGGGTGTATAGATCCACATTTTCTTGACTTCGGCACTAGTTGCAGGTGAGTGTTCAGCTTCACGGCCCGTCCGCTTTACCCTCGTGTAAAAAACCCCCGGTATCCATTGAATAGGAGGTTGGGTGGACCCCAGAGCCGGTCTGGACGACGTGTAGAAGAGAATATTCTTTACCCTATCGGGACTCGAACTCCAACCTCTTGGTCGTCCAGGCCGTAGCTAGTCCCTATACCGACTGCTCTATCTTGAAGTGTAAGATATAGTATTACGCCAAAATTGGCCATCAGCACTTCCTTCTCCATACATAATTACTTTAACGTACTTCAGTCGAACTAATTACGGAGGCGGAATTCATGTCGAGGGTGCGTGGTTCGAATATCGTCTGGGGACAGCGTAATAATTCTCTTTTAATTCCTTAACTCTCCCAGGTATAAACTTAGTTTAGGCCTCCATAATATATTCACGTGTATGAGCGACTATTCGACGGGGTTTAGAGTGGAGACTGACCATTTGAACATATGACTCGCGACTACAATTAAGTATAACCCCAGTGCTGTTCTCTACGCTTTACAAATCACTACAGTACACGCTAAGTTTTTTCGGTCTCCTGTGTTTTCAATTGTCGTTCCCTCGTAATGGCTTCTAACAGTTGGGATACTTCAACTGCACCGACCAAGTGCTCTCTCCACATATTTCCTTAGAACTGACTTACAACTTACACTGTTACAATTAAGTCTGAGCCTTATGTTACGACCAGCGGTCAGTCGGCCAATCTGTCTTGGAATAAACCACCCATCTGGGGCTTAAGACCGCGTCTCTATTACTGTCACACATTTGCGGGTTTGTTGATGTGGGGTGCTCTCTCTGACGAGAGGACGAGTCTGTTGTTTATAATTGCTGCTGGTCGTTGCCAGCGCGGTTATTCTCTGGTCCTAGTTCCGTTGGACTCGCGAATATGTTATACTCTCTCAGATTCGAGACTTCCTTTTTCGTCGCCTCCTCAAATCAAAGTCACATTGCGACTGACGGTCAGTCAGTCAGTAAGTCTTGGTGTCGATCCCCATCTGAAGCTCATGACCAGATATTTATTACTATTTCACAGTTACAGTCTTGGTTTTGTGGGCGCCCTTTCTGACGAGAAGGAGGGTCTGTGTTTTGTATATGCTGCTGGCCCTTGCCAGCGCACTCTTTCTCGGGTCCGAGTCCCTTTGGACTCAACTTTATTTCACTGTCTCAGATTTGAGACTTCCCTTTTTGTCGTTCGTCGTTGCCTCCTAGTCCAAGTCACATTGCGACTGACGGTCAGTCAGTCAGTAAGTCTTGGTATCGAGCACCCTCCTGGGGCTCATGACCAGATATTTATTGCTCCTCGACTGTTACCGTCTTGTTTCTGTGGGGCGCGCTCTCTGACGAGAGGACGGGTCTATCTTTTGTATATGCTTCTGGTCCTTACCAGCGCAGTGTTTCTCGGGTCCTAGTCCCTTGGAACTTGCGACCATATTTTACTGTCTCACATGTGAGACTTCCCTTTTCGTCTCCTCCTACGACTCGCAGGGCCGCGGTGGAGGTATTCGACCCCGCCTCCACACGGGAAAGAACCGTTGTGTAACTTAGCAACTGGTCAGAGAGAACTCTGTTTCTACTGCTGCTTTTTCACGGACGACATAGAAAATGCATTCTCCTCTATTGTTACGCAACGTACCGTGTTTATAGAACTGCTGCCTGACAACGGGTTGATCAAATCTCTTATACGTAATTTAGTTAAAGTTTAAGGAACCCTGATATGAATACTTTAAGCGTTACCCATTTCCATTCTTAATATACTGTAATGTTCTTTTTATTACCCTAACTTCTTTGGACTTGCATGAATTCAGTCATTTTAGTTGGTAAATTTTCAACACATGTAATTACTCGCAAAGGGCAACAGTCCCCATGTGCGTGTTTGCTGTCTGATATTTCTCGCTCCAGAAACGCTGCATGAGGGTGATATATACCGGTTTTGGAATGCTGCTTCTTGTGATAGTCTCAAAATTTAATCAAACCAAAATATTAACGAGTAAATAAAATAATGGCAGAAGTGTTTGCCCTAAAACTGTTATGCTGGATAAGAGCAAGTTATGCTCTCACAATTAAGACGCTCTAGCAATCTCAGCATAAATACACTGGAAGATGGGCAGCCAAAATTTATGTTATTCTGTGTTTGCGGAATCAGATGATATGCATCAGTTTGCTTTGAATAAGAATTATCTGCTGAACATGTGTTCTGATTCCTTCTTCGTGGTTTATTTGCGACGCTGTTAGTATCTCAAAGTGGAATAAATAAATGTTAGATGGATGATGAATTTGAAAATACTTTGAAAGAAGTGATCACGGCATAATCAAAGTACTATCCCAGCATTTGGTTGAAGATACTGCGGAAGACAACAAAAATCCAAGTCAGGAGATTTGATGGCATGGCCAAGATCTGAACACAGCACTTCCCAAATACAAGTACCGACCGTTACCGCTGCACCAATATGCTCAGTTGTTCCAATTCTGAATAATAAGTCACATGTGCCTGGAAAAGAATGCCGAAATGGAAGACAACAAACTAGGGAAACGTCATCAATTTTATGAGCATTGTTGCTTGCATTGTTGTGACAGGAGGAATAGGGTCGATAAAACGGACAGAGGAGAAAGATTGGCATGGGGCAGCTTGATAGAGAACCTATTTGAACATACAAATAGTAAGATCATGGAAGAAATTAGAGGATAATATTAAAATACATATTATTGAAACAGGTTGTGAAACTATATTGCTGCTGGTAAGAATGGAATCCATTTGGAGGCTTTGAAGCGAGCGGACGCTGCTCTCGGATTTACTTAGTATCGACATGTTAGGGTCAGAAAGGGGCACGCGGTAGCGTAGTTGGTTGAGGCACTATGCTAGAAGCGGGAAGGTCGAGGGTTCAAGTCGCGATGAAGTCATTTAATTTTTTCCAATTTACCTAATCCTTCCAGCCGCACTATGGCCCTGGGGTCGACTCAGCCTCTAACAGAAATGAGTACCAGGAATATTCTTGGAACGTTCTTGGGGCTAAGGGGCGGCCGGAGCGTGAAGCTGAGAACCTTGCCGACATATATGAGCCGACTGTATAGAAAATGTGGGAACCTCAACATCTCAAAACCCTATGGGTCTCCATGGCCTGTTACAGGGATAGCTTTACTTTTTTTACTTTTAGGGCCAGAAAATTTTGCTCACATCATGAAACACGAATGTGAACAATCCCGTTTTCTGGGGTGCGACGCCATGTAGACTGAGAGATTCTTGCCGATGTTCCAGATGAAAGTTCTGTCCCCATTTTTAGGGGAGAAGAATGGGCTACTCTTCCTTAAGATGTAGGTCTTGCTTTCCACAAACATCTGTAATTATCTATCAGATTACGAGGCGTCATATCTCAAAAGACAATTGCATTCATTCGTACCTCGAGGCCTTAAATTGACACAGTTTCCTTGAGCGTAAAGTGGAATTAAACGCACAGAGACACATATTCATTCTCTTTGTAATTTCGGTAACAAAAATTGTACTCCTAGTTACCTGGAGTGTAGCTATAGTGTAGCTATAGGCTATAGAGAAGCTGTGTCTCTCCTTTATCGCCATAGATCTGTTCATTTATAGTCCGTACAGAAGGATGTCTGAGGATAGAATTGGATCCGTCATACTCCCTTCTTCTTGTATGATCCGATAGAACATTTTTAAAGCTTTCTATATTTCCGTATTTCGGATTCTGGTTTACAGTTTTTTTATTTGCTTAATGGGGGGTGTAGTCCAACCGGGACCACTCGGCACGGCGGCCACTGACTGGTGTATTTTAGCCTACCCCGGGTAATTATGATGATGGAGAATTTGGTGGAATGAAGATTGGCAGAGGAAACCGAAGTACTCGGAGAAACCTGCCTCAGCACCACTTTGTCCACCACAAATCCCACTTGACCAGACCCCGGGATCGAATCAGGGCCGCCGCCGTGGGAAGCCAGCGGCTAACCGCTTGAGCTATGGAGCGGCCTTTACAGTTATTACGTAAGATGCCTTAGACTGGAGATCGGCTCTACCTATGCAGCATATCACAAACATAGAAGAGGCAGGTATGCGTTTCTCAACCGCTGGGCCGCAGCCCCGTACCGGGGCCTCGTGTTGTAGAAAAAAGAATTTATCGAACCGTGGTCTCACTAAAGTTGAGGCCCACTGGTATAGAGCGCTACGGAACGTAATTATACTGAAGAAGGTCTCTGATTAAGCATAATTATGGGGAGCTATTTGAAAGTGATTTTATTCCAATTAATATTATATTAATATTCTTTTAATCGTTTCGTCAGCATTTTGAAGCAGATGAAAGAAACCGCCTGTCTGTCTGACTATGGCTATACAGTCCTATGTTGAACCTGGGCCTCTGTGTGACTACTTGGATGGGAGATCATCCCTTCGCACGGTCGCTGCTTAAACACAGAACAGGGCCGCGCCATAGCTCAAGCGGTTAGTCGCTGGCTTCCCACGAAGGCGGCCCGGGTTGAAACCCGGATCTGGTCAAGTGGGATTTGTGGTGGGGCGGGTTTTCTCCGAGTACTTCGGTTTCCCCTGCCAATCTTCATTCCACCAAATTCTCCATCATCACAATAACCCGGGGCAAGTACAATAGACCAATCAGTGGCCGCCGTGCCGAGTGAACCCAGTTGGACTCCACCCCCCACTAAGCGAATACACACAGAACAACATAAACGCAGAAAAACGCACAGAAATCTATGCTTTGAATGGGATTCGAAATCAAGATACCTTTGTTCGAACGAGATAAAACAGTTCATGCCCTAGAATGCGGGGCCACAGAGACCAACCTGAAGAAAACGCCTATCGTTCATTTGCAATATTGGACCAGGCAGCTGGGCAACGGCAGAAGGTTTGCTTACAAAGAGAACCATTTACCCTGTCAGTTACGCCCTTTGCCCTCGCGGTAATGCATGCCTTCCTTTTGCTGATAGTTGTTGTTGTTGTTATTGGAGAGTTTGGGTTTCCCCATGCACTTAGACCAGATATTGGTCCATTGTGCGTCGCCCTGTGATATTCTACCAGTCTCTATTCCCTACCGGTACTGGTGCGTGCCATCAGTCCCGACTCAGCCAGCGAGTTCGGCCTCTACTGGCTCAGGGGTATCTCGATGCCTCCCCCATCTACCAGAGGCGTTAGAGACTACCATTGGGCGGGAAATGTCCTAAATTTGGCTCAGAGGTCCCCTTGAACATGAGGTTCTTTTACGTACCGTAAAGCTACGACACGGGACCCACGGCTTAAAGTCCCTCCCGGAGGACTTGTTCCCTGAATTTTTCCGCCCTTAAAAATTCCACGACCTCCGCCGGGTTTGAACCCGCGTACCTTGAGTCACGAGGTGGGAACGTTACCCCTAGACTACGGAGGCCGCTTTTTCTAATAGTTGCTTCTTGACAATGGAATGAAAAAGCAGTGCCGAATGCTGATATATTCGAGATTTGGGGCTGGGCGTGGGGATAGCAGTTTAGCAACCTGAAAGCAATATTCTATTATGATGTGTGACACAGGATCTCAGACTAGGATTTACATGGTGAATAACTGAAGCCACTGAAAGAAAAGGTCCTTTGGATTCATCAGGCTCAGAACTTGTTCCAGTGACAGCCATTAGTGAACCCTGTAATGAGTGTTCTGCCTTCATAAGGACAGTGAAAATTTCTTGACTATCTGAGCGAATGTTAGATTCTCAATTAGAACTCTTTTGCATGGAATTAGTTAATTTAGATAATTTGATAATGAATCAAAGTTCGTACTTTCATTCATAACTTGTATTCTCCTCCAAGTACAGGGCTACTGTAAATGATTCATTCGTTTTTAAAACACTATATTTTCCAAAGTAGTATACATATCAATATGATTTATATATAAAAGGAACCGTAAACTCATCAAGTTTTTGTCACACTCTACAAATGTTCTATGTGTGCCCCTTGGGTCACACGACACACGTCCAGGCTGCAGGCGAGCTCGTTCCACACATTTTGTAGCATCATCCTGTCAATGGTCAACACTGCAGCATCGATGCGTTCCCTCAGCTCTACTAGTGTTCTTGGCAGTGGGGGTGCGTAAACACGATCCTTAATGTACCCCCAAAGGAAGAAGTCATAAGTCATCGCTGAATATCAACTTGGCGGCGATATCTTCATCCTCTAATGCTTTCTGCATTGTGACGCAAATTTCTAGGCGCCGGCCATAATTTTCCGGTTTTAATTGTTGCAGGAGCTGCAGACGGTATGGTTTGAAATGTAACCGTCGTCGCAAAATCTTTCATACAGTTTTCTGCGGTAGTCCAAGTTCGCGGCTTGCTCGGACCGTTGATTTTTGTGGACTACGCACAAAACTTTTCCTCACACTCTCTCCACTGTTTCATCTGGCACATTTGTTCGATCGGTGTTTTTCCGTTTACACAGGCAAACAGTGTCCTTAAATTGCCGATACCACCGCAAAATGCTTTGTGCAAATGACGGTTCTTTTCTGTGCTCTCTTTTGAATGCGCGTTGCACTGCTCTAACAGACAAACGTCTCGCATATTCAGACAAACAAAAACTTTTTTTCTTGCTTTGCCGCCATTTTGTAAAGGCACTGAACTCATGCTGCCAACTGGTGCACACAATACAAACTTGGTGAGTTTACGGTTCTTTTTATATATCAATCATATTTGTACTTATAATGCTTTGGAAAATATAGCGTTCTTAAACGAATGAATAATTTATAGTATCCCTGTATAATTAGAACGATCAAGTCAAGGATGATGAGGTGGGCAGGGCATGTAGCACGAATGAGGGAGAAGCGAAATGCATATAGGATATTGGTGGGAAAGCCAGAAGGAAAGAGGCCACTGGGAAGACTAAGATGTGAGTGTGCGGACAATATTAAAATAGATCTTAGAGATATAGGATGGGATGGTATGGGTTTGATTGATCTGGCTGAGGATAGAGACCAGTGGAGGGCTCTTGTGAACACGGTAATGAACCTTAGGGTTCCATAAAATGCGGTGATATTGTTGAGTACCTGCAGAAGTGGCGGCTCCTCCAGAAGGGCTCAGCTCCATTAGTAAGTAAGTAAGTACGGTCATCACCTAATTCAGAAATACGTATGATTTACTTTAGCCCCGTTTCTCAGTGAGAACATAGCTCATGGCTTCCCCAAGAATGCGCACTTGTTCTCATAGTCCCATAAATGACTTCGGATTAATCGAAACATTTAACTTTGTAACCCTAGCCAAAAAATCGCAAGGGAAACATCTGCTTCTAATTTCCATGAAAACCACAGACTGATAAAGCACAAATCAGGAAGGTTGATTTAAGAAAAAACATGAACACCGAATCCTCTTACATTCTCCAGTGTCTGTGGGATTGTGTGAGACGGGGCTTCCTTGCAGCCGCTCCTGCTAGGAGGTACCAGATACCAAAAACGTATTGTACGGGCTAAAGCATATATATATATATATATATACTCGTAAATGCTTCTTCGATGAATAATACCAACGAATCCTTTCAGATATATAATGTGACGCATATACCCATTGCTAGGCAACGGCTCGGTAATTATATTCCCGAAGTTACGCTCTCAACAATAGAAGGACATCCCTTGCTAGGTAACGGGCAATAAACACGCATTCTTGACAAAAAGAGACTGTGTTTTCCGTGAGGTCTATGCCGAAGGGTTATCTTGAAGACAAAGGATGCTACTTGTAGTTTTCCCGTGTGGAGGCCGTGTCGAATACCGCCACCGTGACTCTGCGAGTCGTAGGAGGCGACGAAAAAGGGAAGTCTCAATTCTGAGACAGTAAAATAGAGTCGTGAGTCCCAAGGGACTCGGACCCGAGTAAGACAGCGCTGGCAAGGACCAGCAGCATATACAAAAGACAGACCCGTCCTCTCGTCAGAGAAGGCGCCCCACAGAAACAAGACCGTAACTCTCAAACGGTAATAATTAATATCTGGTCATGAGCACCAAATGGGGCTCGACACCAAGACTTACTGACTGACCGACGTCAGTCGCAATTTGACTTTGACTTTGATTTTGACTACTGGTAGTTCAGTTGAGATGAGGCTCCAGCTGTGGAGTGTTAACCNGGTCATCACCTAATTCAGAAATACGTATGATTTACTTTAGCCCCGTTTCTCAGTGAGAACATAGCTCATGGCTTCCCCAAGAATGCGCACTTGTTCTCATAGTCCCATAAATGACTTCGGATTAATCGAAACATTTAACTTTGTAACCCTAGCCAAAAAATCGCAAGGGAAACATCTGCTTCTAATTTCCATGAAAACCACAGACTGATAAAGCACAAATCAGGAAGGTTGATTTAAGAAAAAACATGAACACCGAATCCTCTTACATTCTCCAGTGTCTGTGGGATTGTGTGAGACGGGGCTTCCTTGCAGCCGCTCCTGCTAGGAGGTACCAGATACCAAAAACGTATTGTACGGGCTAAAGCATATATATATATATATATATACTCGTAAATGCTTCTTCGATGAATAATACCAACGAATCCTTTCAGATATATAATGTGACGCATATACCCATTGCTAGGCAACGGCTCGGTAATTATATTCCCGAAGTTACGCTCTCAACAATAGAAGGACATCCCTTGCTAGGTAACGGGCAATAAACACGCATTCTTGACAAAAAGAGACTGTGTTTTCCGTGAGGTCTATGCCGAAGGGTTATCTTGAAGACAAAGGATGCTACTTGTAGTTTTCCCGTGTGGAGGCCGTGTCGAATACCGCCACCGTGACTCTGCGAGTCGTAGGAGGCGACGAAAAAGGGAAGTCTCAATTCTGAGACAGTAAAATAGAGTCGTGAGTCCCAAGGGACTCGGACCCGAGTAAGACAGCGCTGGCAAGGACCAGCAGCATATACAAAAGACAGACCCGTCCTCTCGTCAGAGAAGGCGCCCCACAGAAACAAGACCGTAACTCTCAAACGGTAATAATTAATATCTGGTCATGAGCACCAAATGGGGCTCGACACCAAGACTTACTGACTGACCGACGTCAGTCGCAATTTGACTTTGACTTTGATTTTGACTACTGGTAGTTCAGTTGAGATGAGGCTCCAGCTGTGGAGTGTTAACCTAGGGGCAAAGGAAGCAGGAGAATCTCCATTGTTAAGATTCGTTACCAGGAAACGTCTAGTGAAATCTTTGCAGGGGAATAGCCATTGTTGAGAGCTGTTACCAAGCAACGACTAGTGAAACCAGAGTGGAGTGATTTGTGGTGTGGAATGCAGCAATGCTGCTATAGTTATTTGTAGTTAGGGCCTGTGAGTTGTCAGTAAAGGGAATTATCAATCCAAACCCCGTCTGTAATCACTAGCACAGATGAAAATATCATCTAAATTTACATAATTTCCTTCCAAAATGAATCAAGAATTCTACACAGACTTTTCTCGCTGAATCAATTACTCTTTATACACAAGTGCTGAGGACTCCATTTTTAGCAAAGAGGAGTAGATATTCTCAGTGAACACAGAGCAGTATCGGTACCCACTTTCGTTGAACATATTGCTTCACTCCAGAAGACTGTAATACGAAACTGCACTTAATATCCATAAATTATGGGATGCTAAATACAATTACATTGCCTAGGAGATTAACATAATGGTGATGTCCATTTCACGAACATGGCTCGCTTTCACTTCTTTAGTAATTTCTCATGGGAACGGGAGTGGGTTTCAAGACAAATGCGGAATTGCTAGAAGAGAGAAAAAAAATAGCTTTTCCTTCCAGTATTTTGTTTGAATAAGACTTGGCCTGGCAGGGCCGTAATAGGCTGGAATTGCTTCAAGATAACTGGAAACAAGATTTATAATTTGTACTCTTCTTCAAGTATAATTAGAATGATGAAGTCGAGGAGGGTGAGGTGGGTAGGTCATGTAGCACGAATGGGGAAGACGAGGAATGCGTATAGGATATTTGTGGGAAAGCCAGAAGGAAAGAGACCACAGGGAAGACCAAGGCGTAGGTGGGTGGACAATATTAGAATGGATCTTAGAGAGATAGGATGGGATAGTATGGATTGGATAGATCTGTTTCAGGATAGGGACCAGTGGAAGGCTCTTCTGAACACGGTAATGAACCTTCGGGTTCCATAAAATGCTGGGAATTTCTTCAGTAGCTGCAGAATTGGCGGCTCCTCCTGCAAATAAGTAAGTAATTGGAAACCCCTGCAAGTAAATTCACAGTAACTAGATTTATTACGCAATTTGAAACACCAGCTATATCAAACATAAATGGTAAGACAGGTTAAGTTATAACCGTGTGAATTTTGCCTGTAAGTGTTTTTACGTAAACTTTGCAACTGACTCACTGAGTCTCTGCTGGCAGAAACCGAAATCTTTGCACAACATGAAAGCCGGCCATGCAGCACAAATATGATCAGCATCCATGGAGCTCACACCTCCACAACTTATTGCAGTAAGTTTCTTTTGTAACACATTTTCCTTCCTTATTTTATTATTATTTCTGGTGATTTATTAAGGAATATCACTAGAAGTATTTATAGAAACGTATATCCATTTCTAGGAAACCGGACGTCAACACAGAAAGAAACTTGAAGGACAATCCCGAAGATATTATAACCTCCCAACATTCGTCGGGGAGGTCTCATAAGTCTCTCATTCTTCTCCATTTCTTGTATCTTCCTAAGTCACGAATAATTCCTTTGCGAGACACATAATATACATATAATATACACATAATATAATACGAATACTTCTTCCTTCTCTGTAAGGTTCAACAACATAGCTCAGGATACATTAAATAGAAAGACATAAATAGCTACGCAGTCTCCTATACTTGAACCACATCATGAGTCAGAGAAGATCGACTGAATATTCCAGAGAGGGCAGAAAAAAACATGACATAATACATACACCAGAAACATAAATATTGTCACGTGTTTCAGTGACTAAAAACGGAGTTCGGATTGGTAAATGGATTTATTAACCACCTACAGGTCGTAACTTCAATTAATTATAACATTATTGTTAATTTACACAATTCACAATCATTCAACACTCCACTCCTCCATCCGCCTTTATGTCGTAGAGCTTAGTTAGTTGAGCACAAGGAAAACTATATTTTTACTTTTACCACATTAATCTCAGTCTGTTTCCACTAGTATTCACTAAACGTTTCCTGGCAACGGATTTATAACACAGGAACTATAAAAGTCTCACTAAATTACACACTCCCAATTTCGATATAATGCAGCACATGTAACGCCACACACTGAATCTTCTAATTCTTCTTCTGACCACATTTCTGTTCCCTTGGAACTTCGGAACTCAAGTCAAGTCCGTCTTTTACTCACTCCTCCAGTTTACGGCTGCCCACAAAGTCAAAGTCATAGTCAAAGTTAATTTACGACTGGCGGTTTACAGCCAATCAGTTAGTCTTGGCGTCAGGCCCCTTGAGGCCCAGGACCACAGATTTTTTCCAACTGAACTCTTCCGGTAATAGTCCTTATGTAATAGCCTCTCTGACGAGAGGAATACACTTGGCCTTTCGTCATATGTACATTTCGCACACATATAACATGGTATTGAAAATTGTTCACTTTGCACTACACACAAGTTCTCTTGTCAGTACAGGCTTCACAGAGCAGATGATGCCTAACTTAAGTACCTTTTATGCCCACAAACGACATTTGTTGTCCCCTATAAATCCTGGGCGCGGACCTATAGAAAAAAGGTCACGTGATAGCTAAACACTGTAGGGGTGACGTTATTGTTCATGTGAGGAAGTGTGTTTACCGAGCCGTTGCCAAGAAACGGGGTGCATAACCCCATTCTTCCATTGTTGCGTGTTGGACAGTGTGTGTGTTGCGGGCGTTGCCTAGCAATAGATTTAGTGTCACAATACAAACAAATATTACGTCACTATTTATGAATATTTTAGATCATTTCGCAGGTTCTCCATTACTTTATTAAAAGATTCGCTAGAATTGCAGAAGATTTATAAAATGAAAAGTAATACATCATACACTACACAACCTCTTTATTACAACCGTCACAACACAACAAATATCAAGATCAGTGCCTAGTTTCGGCTCTGCTACATGTTTCGGCTATCAGTAGCCATCATCAGGCAAATACATGGCTAACATATATACACCACTGAACTGCAGTACTAGTAAAATTGCGTACAATACTATTAATTATATAAAATACTTGACGTAAAAATACAATAAATTAGATTATATAAAACAAAAGTTATGGTATAAAACAAGAATAAAATTCTTCGATTGATGAGTCATTGTTTACATTCCCTACAGAACGGACAACGGTGAGGTACAGACTAAATAATTAAAATTAATATTACTACATCTACATCACGAGCCTCCAATACATTTTTTATATATACACAAAATATAGAATGTTCCAATTTGTCCGTGAAAACGCAACAAAATTACAAAACCAACGACTGACTCGATGATGTAAAAGATCAATAGAAGAATTTTATTCTTCTTTTATACTATAACTTTTGTTTTATATAATCTAATTTATTGTATTTTTACGTCAGGTGTTTTATATAATTAATAGTATTGTATCCAATTTAATAATACTGCGGTTCAGTGTTGTATATATGTTAGCCATGTATTTGCCTGATGATGGCTATTACTAGCCGAAACATGTAGCAGAGACAAAATTAGGCACTGACCTTGATATTAGTTGTGCTGTAATAAAGAGGTTGTATATTATAACACAACAGGATGCATGAAATGAAAATTACATCATACAATATTGATGTAAAATTACATACAGTTTGACGTATTTAAAATGCATTATGATCAAAAAGTTTTCGACTTCACATCACAATTTCATTTGTGGTTGGTTAGTGGCACTGAGGTCGAATTATCTGCAAAGATTGGTAATGAAATTCTCTCACACAACGACTTGACCCTCTCAGTGACCAGAAGCTTGTCTGCGCCCCATGTGGGCGCATCCTCTACTTCCTTATGCTACATGGTGTATCCGGCAAGAGCACCGGCTTGAACCAAGGGACGGTTTTTCTGTTAACGTCTGTGGCGAGAGTCGGAAAGTGAAGGGAATTTTCCTGATGATGGAGACACCAGATTCCTCCGAAATATTCTTGATAATCCACCGAACTATAGAGCGTTGCGCTCCATGATACAGCGATACCGCTGTGAGTACCTCAAATCGTAGTTGGAATGGAACTTTCTGTCTGCCCTTTGTATAAGAAAGCAGTTCGAGATTGCTGTGAGTGGTACAGTCACTTCTTAAATTTATATTTGTAATTATTATATCCCACAAACCGTGTCTCCACCTTGTGGTGGTGGTGGAGCTCTGTGACCTGCAGAGCTATGCCGGCGGTAGTTTAACTACCAGTAGGGTCACCCATACCGGAAAGGTCAAAGGGCAGAGTCCAGACTAAGAGAGATAAACTGGTCCTCCAGGTTGGTGGTTGGGCATGAGGCTAACAACCTAATCCTGTAAAAAGAATTTTGCTCAGAAACCTAACAACCAGCCTCGGGTCCACTCCTATGGCAGCGCGCATTGGTTGTGGAGACTGCGTGTAGAGGAGGCCAAGGCTCACCCAGGGCTGTAGCGCCGAGTGGTGGGTAGGTAGGTAGGTAGTTAGATAGGTAAGTAGACAGACAGGTATGTAGGTAGATAGGTAATTATTATATACGTATATATATTTAACAGCTTGCTGTGGAGTTGATCTCTATGGTTTCAGAATTTTTGTTCATTCCTGCATACTGTAACTCCTGCGAGGGAGCACTTCGTAGTTAAGAAAATCTTAAATCTGTTATGAAGCTAAAAATATGAATATGACTTAACTTCTTTCTCCCTTTGCGCATAAAAATATAACTTCTAGGAAGTATGAGATTTCAGACTTGCCAGCACGTCCAAAACAACTTCTCATCTTGAACAAGGACACCTCCTGCCCCCCGAATAAGAAGGTACGCTTGTTTCTAGTTCCGTTTTCAGGAAGCTTCCTGTGTAAGAATCCAAACTTAAATCACTAAATTTACAAGCCCTTACTACAACACAAACTCATAAACATCTTAGCGCCTTACTTCTTTACATAAGTAAAATTAAAATACAATTTTTAAAAATAAGAGTAGATGTAGTGAATTTGAACAAAATCATCTTTTTTAATTCGCTAGTGGGGGGCTGGAGTCCAATTGTGTCCACTCGGCACGGAGGCCACTGATTGGCCTATTGTAGCCTGCCCCGGGTGATTATGATGATGGAGAATTTGGTGGAATGAAGATTGGCAGGGGAAACCGAAGTACTCGGAGAAAACCCGCCCCAGCATCACTTTGTCCACCACAAATCCCACTTGACCAGACACGGGCTCGAACCCGGGCCGCCGTGGTGGGAAGCCAGCGACTAACCGCTTGCGCTATGGCGCGGCGTAACCACATAAGTTTACTTTTGTTGATAGCCCTGTCTAAGTATGTCTCGTGTGTGCCTTGAAATTATTTGAACACCACAGTTTTTACTTGCCGTATCTTTCAATTTACTCTGAAGATGTACTGTTTAGAGCAACGTACGTAACTACCCGGGTCTGGTCAAGTGGGATTTATGGTGGATAAAGTGGCTCTGGGGCAGGTTTTCTCCGAGTACTTCGGTTTCCATGCCAATCTTCATTCCACCAATTGCTCCACAATCACCCTCACCTATCATCTGGGGCTGGTGCAATAGGCCAGAAGTGGCCGCAGTAGAAGGGACTTAGTCCCACCCCACTAGCATTAAAAAAACGTACGTAACTAAATACAGAGAACCCTCAGTTCCACACAGTTCAGCTAGTCCCGCAACAACAAAGCGGTAACAAAAATAAGTGAAATCAGGAAATTGAATAACACTTCGGTCGAAAAGCAGTAATGGAAGCGAACATTTAGTGAACCTAAGCGACATTAATCTCTACCAAGTGAGCTGGCTCAAACTGTAAAATTTCTAACTTGTATTCGGAAGAGGCCCAGTTTGAACCTTGGCCAGGACACTGATTAAACTAGCTGGGGTATTTCTTGGCCTTCACATCATCCAGGCTGACGCTGAGATATTGCCTCAAATTAGACCACGACAGTCACTTTCAAAACCTTTCCAATTCATTATTAGCAAACAGTTTATCACTCGTCGCCACAATCTGACTTTCTGCCAGTGCCGTTAGAGTAAACAAGATCTGACCTTGAACTAAATTTGCATTCTGCAAGCAGCGCTCCTTGCGCGATCATGTGGTGTTTGATTTACTATAGCAAAATTAAAAAAAAATATATATTTTTTTAAATTCGATTAGTGGGGGGGTTGAGCCTATTGTAGCTTGGCCCGGGTGATTATGATGATGGAGAATTTGGGGGAATGAAGATTGGCAAGGGAAACCGAAGTGCTCGGAGAAAACCCGCCCCAGCGCCACTTTGTCCACCACAAATCCGACTTGAGCAGAACCGGGATCGAACCAGGGCCGCAGCGGTGGGAAGCCAGTGACTAACCGCTTGAGCTATGGCGCGGCTTACTATATTAATAAACTTCAATTTCAAAGGCAGTTCCATAGTTGGGCTCTGAAACTTCAAGCATATGAGTATTTTTTTTTTTTTTTAGATTTCCTTAGGTTGAGGCGAGACTGAGTCCACTTGGTACGTGGGCCACTAACTGGACTAAGGTTCCAGACTCTGATCATAGATAATGAGTGCGGAGCAGTAGATTGAATGAGAATTAGAAAGGGAAACCGAAGTACTTGGAGAAAACTTATCCCTTTGTCCACCACAAATCCTACATGACTTCGAACCTATGTCGCCGCTGTGAGAGGCCGACGATCAACCATCTGAGCTATGGCACGGCAAAGCATAGTAAAAGGTTCCCGTACGTAACCGGAGTGTTGCGTAAGATTCCAAATTCACACAAAAGTTCTGTTGCCCTTGTAGAAATGTGAGTGTATGGTAACATGTTACTTCTGTTGCGTCTATTTCATAAGAGCATGTGCAAATTTCCAGTCAAAGGAACATACATTTTAGGAAAATACTGTTTCAGAAGCAAGGCAGGCGAGAACTGAGGCCACTCGGTCTATGGCCCGTAATTCGATAGCTCGGACACTGGTATCGTGTGTTCGATTTACTTTGTGCAGGCTTCTATAACCGTGTTTCTCTTGTGTTTTGTTGTCTTTTGGGCCGCTCTCCTGTTCAAGGTGTCACATCAGTCGGTGTCTGTCAGTCCCACAGTTCAAGGATTTTATTCTGGACCAGAGAATGGCTGAAGGCCTAACCCTGGAAGCTGATGAAAAGAGAGAGTTTATTTGGAAGTTAATTATGGAACATGGCGTTGGTGACAATAATACAGTATTAATAAAGGTAAAGTTGTTCCTGTGCCTAACCAATTAAACACTATCCATGAAGACGTATGGGGGAGTGGATGTATAGATCCACGTTTTCTTGACCACGGCATTAGTTGAAGGCGAACGGAGAGCATCACGCCCCTGCCGCTTTACCCCCGGGGATAAAGCTCCAGGTACTCATTTGATAAGACGCTGG
Organism: Cryptotermes secundus; assembly: GCF_002891405.2. NCBI lineage: Eukaryota > Metazoa > Arthropoda > Insecta > Blattodea > Kalotermitidae > Cryptotermes > Cryptotermes secundus. The sequence continues at coordinate 1,213,573 of NW_019720583.1, forward strand.
GTGGGCCCAAAAGCCGCTCTGGACGAAGTTGAGGAGAGAAAATTCTTGACCATACTGGGACTCGAAATTCAACCCTTCGCCGTCCAGCCCGTAGGCAATCGCTATACCGACTGCTCTAACCCGGTTCATATACAACAATGATAGTAAAAATTAAAATAATAATAATAACAACAAATATATATATGAAATTTTTCCTTCTTTTTCTTATGTTCCGTCCAGTTGTTTTTCTGAGATCAAGCAGAATAATAGGCCTTTCTGTCGATCGGAATATTTCAGAAAATGCAGGGAAAAGAACGGTTTATACGGTGCCATGTAGAACAAATAGCCCTCAGTAAAATCTATAAATTTTCTGTCAGCCTCTACCTTGAATTCCTGGAACAAATGAATGAACAGACAAATGCTATTATTTGCACAGTTTTATCTGAAATACAGTATACCTGATGTTCAGTGCTGAATTGGAAATTGAACACTGTAATGTTTTACTGGTGGATGAAAAAGAATTTAGATTGGATATTTGTAAGTTTGATATTATACTGAGATTTCGCCAAAAATATTTCCTTTAGATAGCAGCAAAGCTTAGTATACTCTCTTCATCTTGTTAACGGTAAGTGTTCTGTCGAAATTAATTTTTATTGTTTGTCAATTGAAATTTCAAGCATTTCATATTTGTATTAACAAAGAATGCAAAGAAAAAAATTAAAGAAACACGTTGCACAAACACTTACTGTTTAAGGTAGCTAGGATTACGTTTCGGAGAATATAATAAAAACATTTCGCGTTCTAAATTTACAAGATAATGTAATTACCTTTAATATTATTCTGTAATAACCAAATAATTTTTCAACTAAATTTCATTTTGTTGGTGACATTTCAGGCATTTTAAGGAGGGAGATTTCAATTTCTAAAAGAATTCTTCTCCTACAAAAAAATTAACTTAACTCCGTGGCCTGCAGTCCGCAAGTAAACTATACCGACCGAGCCACCGCCGCTTGTCGGCGAAGTTAGTGCCAACTTTAGCGGATAGAGGGTGTCAAGTGGTCAGTGCAACGAATCCCACGGCCGTTAATCTCGATTTTATAGACCGGAGCTGTCATTTCCGTGAAATAGCTCCTCAATTATCCTCACGAGGCTGAGTGGACGCTGTTCCAGACCCACTACTTCTCAGAAAATCTGGTAACGCCGGGAATCCAACCCGGGACATCTAGATCTGTAGCTAGGAAAACTGACCACTAGACCACAGAAGAAACTGTGATTCAGAACCAGGGTTCCGTTTTCTTTTCAGCTGGGAATTTTCCCACCCCAAAAGGAGAACATATGAATCCCTCTCAAATTTACACATGAGTACCATCACTCTCTGAAATGAGCACAGATGACTTCATGTCACTAGGAATAGACTGAGATCTTTGTGCACTTGAAATTCCTGGATTGCTGATAAGAATCTTGAAATCGCTGCCAACTGAGACTTGCAGGAGCTATGTAAGATTTCATCAGTGTTTAGACTCTGTCAGGAGTGCTTACACGGTTGGATGCGGTTCCAAGCGGAAAATTATATGACAGTGAAGGCGTTGGTATACCGGAAACAGAAAGAACTTTTCGAAATACATAAAATAATTTATGTTTAGAACGGATAACTTAACCACACGTTTTGGTTAATTAAATGAAGGTGAGTTGTACGTATTATAAATTCTTTTTCTTCTAATTAACCTTAGTCAAATTTCTTTTTCACTATTTCTACATCCCCGTGGGCCCTGGTCTCTGATTTTCAGTTTCATGATCATTTTACAGACTGGGGGACTCCTCAGACGAGTGACCAGCCTGTCGCAACGCCTCTCCTAAACACAGGGCAGCACAAACAGAATAAACATATAAACAGAACAAACATCAATGCCTTGTGTGGGAGTTGAGCCCATGATCTCGGCGTCCGAGCGAGCGAAAACAGCTCATGTCTTGGACCACTTCGCTGCCGTGACCGGTGCCTTCGTCATATATCAAAGAAATTCCTTTTCAAATTCACCAGCAGACGCTCTTCATCATGTTTGAAGTAAAGATGGTTGACTAAGCCGAAACGTCTCTGCTGGTGACTTTATAAAGATATTGTTGCGATAATTGCAGACGAAAAATTACAATAATTACTGACATAATTTTGATTATGAGTAATCATTGTTGAGCAGAAACTTCCTTAGTTCAAACCACGGTCTCCTGTATCGCAGGGGATTTATAAATCCTTATGAACACAAGTTAGAGGAACACTAACACGGAGTACACTAACGGCTACAGAGTAGTCTCTGTCATGGAAACAAAGGTAATATACGTATGGACATTTGTAATCCATTTTGTTAAAATTCACCATTTAACAGTTAGTCATAGTTCATTTTCTTAATATTATCACTTGTTGGGTGGCACGCCTTGACGAAAATATCGTTTTCTATTTCGGATGATTGAATTTATTAGTGCTTTGGTTACAAGTTCTACCAGTCACATTTAAATACAGCACTATTGTTGATTTACACACTTTCCAGTCCACCGTTGCACACGCACTAGGATTTCCAGTCTTCACTAGTCGTATCCTGGCAACGTATCTCAACACAGAAACTAGCACTTCAAATCACTATGAAGTCTTCTTGCTATTTCGTCTTCTGTCACTCTGGAACATCGAAGTTAAAAATTCTTCTGGATTTACTCTTCCAGCTAACCACTTGAATTAACTCTGTCAAATTCAAAGTAATATTTGGACTAACTATCAGTCAGTCAGTAATTCTTGATGTCGAGCCCCACCTCGGGCTCATGACCAGATATTTGATCCTGTTTGACAGTTACGGTCTTGTTTTTGTGGGGCGCCCACTCTTATGAGAAGATGGGTCTTTCTTTGGTATATACTCGTACTGCTGGACTTTGCCAGTGCATTCTTTCTCGGGTTCAAGTCCCTTGGCACTAGTGACAATATTTTACTGTCTCCAATTTGAGACTTCCATTTTCGTCACCTCCTACGACTCGCAGGGTCACGGTGGAGGTATTCGACCCCGCCTCCACACGGGGTTAACTCTGTCACTGCATTCACTTCTTTTATAAGTACTCTGCACATACCACATGGAAAACACTGTCTCTATTGTTGATGATGACACCGCTTACGCGGAAGAGTGTTTTCGGAAGCTTTGCTAAGAAAAGGGTTGCATAACCTAATTTTTTCACAGCTGCTCGGCGCGGACGACATAGAAAACACAGCCGCATCTATTGTTGTGTGTTAGACCGTGTTTACAGAGCTGTTGCCTAGCAACGCGTTGATCAAATCCGTTACAGTATGTCTCAGGATGGGGAGAGCAGCGCATATAGCACGCATGGGGTAGAACAGGAATGAATAAAGAATTTTGGTGGGATAACCGAAGGAAATAGACCACTAGGATGACCTAGATATAGGTGGAAGGATGCTATTGTAGAGTATATATTGGTTTCTAGACAACGATCGGGATAAAACCCAGACAACAGCTGTTGCTAGGCACCAGATTTTACAAAAGCAGCAATGTTGGAGGTACTGTTGGAAACAGTGTTAGCTATGTGGTCCGATCCGAGGAGGTATGAGCGGGACAAAATGAGGAATAAGTTTAGTTAAGGGAGCAGCCATTCAGAGAGAAATTCAGCCCGGAAGCAGAGGAGTAGCCATTGTTAGAAGCCGTTAACAGGCAAATACTAGTGATTACACTGCAGGCTGGAAAAGACTTAGAGTGTACTCTAGTGACTTGTAGAATGTGGAGATCAGCGATGGCGCTATAATTAACTGCAGTCACGAGTCGTGCCTTAAAATGGTAAATAAATCCAATCTCCGCTCCAAAACCGAGTCGATAGTCACTCATACACTTGCCACTATTAAAATAGTTGAGAGGGATGTAGGATAGGGTTGTATGAACTCAATTGTTCTGGTTCAGGATAGGTACCAGTGGAGGGCTCTTGTGAGCACGGAAATGAACCTTCACTTTCCATAATACTTTTGGCGATATTTGAATAGCTGCGCAACTGGTGGCTTCTCAAGAAGGACTCAGCTCCATGGAGTTACTTAATTAGATATAAATAACAATTAGGGAATTGAATTCTCTTCCAGATTCAGTTGACTGGATGTCGTTAAACTGAGATAATTTTTATTCGTATTTTTTATTTAAAATTACTGGCAATTTTTGGTATTGATCTCAGCATCATTCAAAAGTAAGCCAATTAGCTCACTCACTCACTCATGGAGCTGAGCCCTTCTTGAGGAGAAGCCAAATCTGCAGCTACTCAAGAATTTCCCAGCATTTTATGGAACCCGAAGGTTCATCACAGTGATCTAAAGAGCCTTCCACTTGTCCCTATCCTGAGCTAGATCAATCCAATCTATACCATTCCATTCTATCTCTCTAAGATCCATTTTAATATTGTCCACCCACCTATGTTTTGGTCTTTCCAACGGTATCCTTCCTTCCAGCTTTCCCACCAATATCCTATATGCATTCCTCTTTTGCACATTTGTGCTGTATGCCCTGCCCATCTCATCCTCTTCGACTTCATCATTCTAATTATACTTGGAGAAGAGTACAAGTTATGACGCTCCTCATCATGCGGATTTTAAGTCAGTAAGCTAACCACCAATTAGTATCTTTCAATACGGCCGCGCCATAGCTCAAGCCGTTAGTCGCTGGCTTCCCACCGCGGCTGCCCGGGTTCGATCCCGGGTCTGGTCAAGTGAGATTTCTGGTGGACAAAGTGGCGCTGGGGCAGGTTTTCTCCGAGTACTTCGGTTTCCACTGTCAATCTACATTGCAACAACTGCTCCACAATCACCCTCAACTATCATCCGCGGCTGGTACAATAGGCCAGAAGTGGCTGCAGTACAAGGGACTTAGTCCCACCCCACTAAAATTAATAAATAAAATCTTTCAGTATAATTCCATCTGATCACCTGAAGACCGAAAGGTCGTGCAGGCCGTGCAGGCATATATAATATATAGTTCTGAAAATGGACAATGCCCACCGTAATATTTGCAGGCCTGTAACATTGTAAATTGCAATTCAAATGCGAGGGAGTATAGTTAGTAAGGTAACGTTGTCTCTGTGTTCAACTAATTAAGCACTACGCCATGAAGGCGTATGGGGGATTAGATGTATAGATCCAGATTTTCTTGGCCTCGGCACTAGATGGAGGTGAATGGTCAGCTTCACGCCCCTGCCGCTTTACCCCCAAGGAAAGAACCCTATGTACACGTTTGATAGGAACCTGTGTGAGCCCCACTGTCCGGTCTGGAAGACGTGGAGAGGAGAAAATTCTTGTCCTACCGGGACTCGAACTCCGACCCGTTGGCCGTTCAGCCAGTAGCCAGTCGCTATCCCGGCTTGTTGAGATTATAATAGATAGAGGCAGAAATGTAAATTAACGTAGAAATTTGCGAGTAACAGGAGTATTAAACAATTTCTTGGAATGTTTGACTGTAGCAAAAAGCCTGGTATAACAGAATGTAAATTTAATTTGCGGAAATTATTTCCACGTAAAGTGTACTTAGAGCAGGAAACGTGTTGAAAAGTTCTTCACTCTCATTCATTTATTTTCAAATTTGAACGAAATCTTGGAAAATATCCCGTCTATTCCTGCTGCAGCTGAATGCATGCTGAATTCAGGAAGGCTGGCTGAAATCTACTGCAGACGTTGGCTTGCCCGCGACTCCAAGATCTTTCCGCAATGCCAACATAAATCGTGACATTTGTTTTGCTCGCTCTGTCCTTGCCATGACGGGGTCCTCTTCGCCCGGGATATTTCGCTCATGAAGAGGAAAAGCTGCACGGCTCTGCGACAGTTCTGAGCAGTAATAATGCACACGGCCTCAACTTGTTTTCTTGTTTGTTTCTATACTTGCATCCTACTTTTGAATCATGGCTCTATTTCAAGGTCGTTTAATTTTATTCTTTCCCTGAATACTGTTCTCTGCAATAAATAGATAAATATATACAGAGTGTTCCAGGAGGAATGTGCCAGACTTCGGGAGGGTGTTCCTTATGTTAAAGTGTGCCGATATAACCCAAAACACCTATGCCCAAAGTTGAATGGTTACAGAGATAATGGCCAGAGAAGTGTGAAACTTTGACAGGTGTTACACACTTGTTGATTACAAAATACATATTAAAACTGGCAGGAATATGTGGTTTCTGTAATGTTAATAATGTACGTAACATCAAACTAACTTGTGAGTGACATGAAGCTATTAAATTGAACTACAAAAAAACTCGCACGCCATGTCATAGTTGTCGTTAGGGTTCCAATTGCAAGCACTGACGTAACATGGCTGACTGCGCATTCTGGTATGAGAGTGTATGCGGCTAATGTGAGCCGTTATCACCACACTCAAGGACAAACGTAGATAAGACATGCCAGCTGACAGGTAGAGTGCGTGGACCCGCCAGAAGACCACACTTTTCTCGGGCCATTATCTCCGTAACCGTTCAACTTTGGACATAGGTGTTTTGGGTTATATCGGCATACTTTAACATAAGGAACACCCTCCCGAAGTTTGGCACATTCCTCCTGGGACACTCTGTATATATATATATATATGTATATATATATATACCGTACGTATGCTCTATATCTTGAATGGTAGATATAAAAATACATAGTGATACTGGAGTAAGGGGGGATTCTTCTTCTTCTTCTTCCATTCCTGTTACTCCCACATGGAGCACAGGGCATCCGTGAAACGCTTCGTTTCGCTTCAGTTTCTTAATTTTGTAGACTCCTTAGGACCCCTTGGACAGGGGATCAGCCCGTCGCAATGCCGCTACCCTTCAAAAGCACAGAAAAATACAGATATCTATGCACTGAATGGGTTTCGAACCCACGATCCTAGTGTTCAAGTGGGCGAAGACATTTCATTCCTTAGACCGTGCCCACGGTGATCGGAGTGGAGCATTTTTTTTTTTATTTATCTCTTCTCCCTCCCACTTTGGAGCATAGGGCTATTTCTCAGTTTCGTGATCATTTTTAGAGACGGTAGGACTCCTTGGACCTAAACACAGGATAACACAAACAGAATAAACACGTACACCTACGAAACATCCATGCCTTATGTAGGATTTCAACCCACGATCCCGGCTTCCGAGCGAACGAAGACAGTTCATGCCTCAGACAAGAATCAATTAGAAGATCAAAATCAAGAGGGCTCGTTTGGAATACAGGGCACTGTCACCGAAAGATCCTGCAAGAAAATTAACTTACTGTAGAACTTCGATATTATATTGCCATATATTTAGGATCAGCAGCAGGTTCGTTGGTACTTACGGTTATATTATGATGAGGCTGTTCTGGTTTGTGATGCCATGCAGTTCAGTAAATAGGCACTAACTTTCAGAAAGAACCTACGATCTCCATCTTCAAGATAGAAGGGATATATTGACAATAAAATGTAAGGTCGGACCTACACCTACATCCTGTGTTCACTTCATCGTATGTATTGATGCTGTGATGCATTGTTAAGCGCGAGATCAGCTTTACCATTTGGCATCTTAAGACTTTTGTTCTCTTCTATATTTCTGAAGACGGAGGGAGAGAGAGAGAGAGAGAGAGAGAGAGAGAGCGATTTTTCGAAACGTCGTTTAGTTCTTTGGTCCAGGCAATAAATATTGTACATGCATAGGTCTGTCGTAACAACAGTGAATCACTTTTACGTAACTTCTGAATCATTTAAAATAAAATTGTGTAAGTGAAAACCATATTACAAGGATCAGAATAAGCAAAAGTTTCAAAATGCCTGAAAGTAAATAACATTTTAATATACTGTCAGGTGTCCGGGGTTCCGTGACAAATAATTAGTGGGTTGCGGCTTTAGACGACGATGTTTATTGGAGAATTAGAAGTTTACACTCACATTCACAATCACTCTCAAATAAAGCCCTTTCAGACGAAGCGACCTGATTAGTCCGTAGTCTCTCTGCGTTTCCTCTTCAGCGGTTATTCTCTTGGCCGCTGTACTCGGTTGAGTGTCTCTGTTCTTGGTTCTTCCCTTATCTCTCGTCGAATCTGAACTGTCCTTGTCTTCTACCCCTTAAGTAGATCTTAGCGTACCGCTGAGGGAACACCTAGTCGAAAGGTTCTGTTCCTCGTGTTAGTTCAATTCAAATTGCGACTGACGGTCAGTCAGTCAGTAAGTCTTGATGTCGAGCCCCATCTGGGGCTCATGACCAGATATTAATTATTACCTACTGACAGTTACGGTGTTGTTTCTGTGGGGCGCCCTCTCTGACGAGAGGATGGGTCTGTCTTTTGTATATGCTGTTCGTCCTTACCAGCGCAGTCTTTCTCGGGTTCAAGTCCCTTGGGACTCGTGAACATATTTTACTGTCTCAAATTTGACACTTCCCTTTTCGTCGCCTCCTAAGACTCGCAGGGTCACGGTGGAGGTATTCGACCCCGCCTCCACACGGGGTTTCTCCCGTGTTAGCTAGAATATTCGTTAGCGGGTCTATTCGTTGTCTAGGAATTGATAGCTGTTGACTAGCAATAGACTCTCGTTGTCAGCGCAATATCGTGACAAAGCGTTACCTAGGAAGTGACACTTCTCTATGCAGTGGGTTCACCTGTCACAATATATAAATGTTGTATTTTAGCGTCCTGTTGCACTGATTCGTACCCATAATGTGTATTACGTATTTACCGTCTTTTAGTGCATACAGTTTCACTTGTCACTTCACACTACATGTTTCTACATTACATACAACGCACGCAGCCACATAAGAAAGACACATCATAAGACACAGTATATACACAATTAAAACATAAGAAGAACGACTCCCATAGCGGATGAATGGCATTACACACGAGTTTGATATACGACATGTAAGATGATAGATCTTAACAAGTTTTAAAATATAAATTTTATTATTGAACAACGATGAACACACATTTTATATCATTTTATGAATGGACACTTGATGGCAGGCAGTGCAATGGTTTAACGTGATTAATACACCTGAGGATGGCAGAATGATGCCGAAACATGTAGTATGAAGTGACAAGTGAAATTGTATGTACTAAAAGACGGTAGATATATACACATTATGGGTATAATATATAAATTTAAATTAATTTAGAACTTTTAATCAAAATCATTTCATTGTAACAGAATCTGATAGCGCGAGATTTGCGAAATTTATGGGGGCAAGTACGAGTATGATGCATAATCTACTGTATTCTTAGATATTGTGATTCGCTAATCAGTAAAAGTTAAAAGAAATAGAAAAATTTTGCCTCCGTCCTTTCGGTTTAAGAGTAAGCAGAGCTCGCAGACCGTGCCATAGCTCAGGCGGTTAGTCGCCGGTTTCCAGCCGCGGCGACCAGGATTCAAACACATATCATGTGGGATTTTTGGTGCACAAAGTGGCACTGGAGCATGCTTTCTCTGAATACTTCAGTTTCCCCTGCCAATTCTCATTCCACCGACTACTCCATATTCATCATACATCAACTGGAGACGGTACAATAGACCAATTAGTGGGTGACTTATCAAGTCGACTCAGTGTCACCCCACCCCAATAAACTAAAAAGAAAACACCTCGTAAGTAGAAAGGTCAATTTATACCTGAGTACAAGGCATAATATCTCAAAATATATTATGATCTATTCCTGAATTGGTAAGATAGAACAAATATATGCTATACGATATCTCATCCTAGACGAAATTAATCTTCGTAGACGTCAATATGAGAAATGCCAAGGCAAGAACAGTTTTCTTGTGCCCGGGTAAATATTGGAGAGCTGAAATGAAGCCGGAAGCTCCCTGCTCTACGAGTGATGCTGCATGACTCATATGTGGGTTTATTTAGAGGCAGTTCCGAGAGACCAGATTGTGTAGCGCTGAATAATCCGGTGGTTGCTGAGATATGAATAGGTTCTGATGTGAAGAGAAACTATCATGGCCCATGTTGAAGTACAGTGAAGCCATTCGCCTGGAAAGAATGAGGAAAGTCACGATGAAATTAGTATAAGTAGTAATTAGGCAGTGATTTAAACTCGGTGTCTACTGCGAGGACTTGGTATAAATCAGAGAACCTTGCCGGCATCTGCCTGGCCAGGCTGAGAAACACTAGGACTGTAAAGACATGCGTGCTCCGGGGCATTACTTTGCTTGGACCTTGTAGAATGTAGGGATATTATTCACTGCATTAGCACGTTCAACCGTACACAATGTACAAGTAATGTTTCTTGTGGTGGCGGATTCTATAAGTATTAACATGTTGCCTGATGCAGTCACTCACGTAATTTTTTCAAAAGTACGTACATTGTATTGACTACACACAGTAGGACTGACTTATTCGGACCGAAGAGAGATGAAGTGACAGGAGTTTGGAGAAAACTGCATAATGAGGAGCTTCATAATTTGTACTCTTCTATAGGTATAATTAGAATGATCAAGTCAAGGAGAACGAGGTGAGCAGCGCATGTAGCACGAATAGGAGATAAGAGGAATATATATAGGATATTGGTGGGAAAGAGAAGGAAAGATACCAGTGGGAAGACCAAGGCATAGATGGGTGGACAACATTAAAATGGATCTTAGAGGGATAGTATGGAATGAGATTGGATTGTTCAGGCTCAGGATAGGAACCAGTGGAGGGCTCCTTTGAAAACGGTAATGAACCTTCTGGTTTCATGAAATGCTGGGAAATTCTTGAGTAGCTGCAGAGTAGCTATGAATGAGTAAGTATGGTATTGGATTGCTTTCTGTGAGAATAAAGGTTTCAGGTCCATATATGGCCCAATCAAGGAAAACAACTAAAGGAGAATTAGGTACATTTACAAATTGTACGCCGTGTAGGAAGACTTGGATATTATAACCTTTATAATCGGTTAGTCTGAAAGGGTTGGTAATGGTGTTCGAATTAACCAGCAACAGCCCGAGAAAAGAATTTTTATTGCCAAACCAGTAGGAAGAAGAAGAAGAAGAAGAAGAGAAAGTCCTAAACTCAAATGGGAAGATGCAGTGGACAAAGGTGTCTACGCTCTGACTGAAAGAAACTGCAAAACCTACCAATGAACAGATACATATGGCAGAAAATTCTAACGAAGAATATGACACAAACAAGGGCTGTTTTACTGCTAATGATGATGATTTTATATTGATAAACAAGTATCTTGGTATTGCAGATTCACTTTCAGCCTTATATCTGAACAACGGTCTCTATTCCATAGCTCAAGCGGTTAGTCGTTGGTTTCCCCAACGCGGTGGTCCGGGTTCGATCCCGGATCTGGTCAAGTGGGATTTGTGGTGGAAAAAGTGACGCTGGGGCGGATTTCCTCCGAGTACTTCGGTTTCCCTTACCAATCTTCATTCCACCAAATACTACATCATCATAATCACCCGGGGCAGGCTACAATAGGCCAATCAGTGGCCGCCGTGCCGAGTGGACCCAGTTGGACTCCACCCCCCTAAGCGAATTGATGGTCTCTTTTAAAATTATTCTCATTAATAATGAAGAGAGCGCAACAAGGTATTAGTGAGTCAGAGACATAACAATGGCCGTGACGTAGCTAAGGCAACTAGTCTCCAAATTCCCACTGGACTGACACGCGTTCCAGCGCAGGTCATGTGCGATTTCTAGTGGACAAAGTGGTACTGGAGCAGTTTTTCTCCAAGTACTTCGGTTTCCCCTGCCAATTCTCATTCTACCGACTGTTTCACACTCGTCATCTATCATCAGGAGCTGGTACAACAGACCAAAATTAATGGCCGACATATCACGAGGACTCAGTCTCATCCCACCTTCAAACAAAAACAATGAAACAAACTTCTTGGCTTTAGTCCGCAAGCGAACTATACCGACCGAGCGACCGCCGCTTGTCGGCGAAGTTAGTGCCAACTTTAGCGGATAGAGTATGTCGCGTGGTCAGTGCAACGTATTCCCACGGCCGTTAATCTCGGTTTTCCAGACCGGAGCCGCTATTTCCTTGAGATACCTTCTCAATTATCCTCATGAGGTTGAGTGGACCCCCTGCCAGACCCACTACTTCTCAGAAAATCTGGTAGAGCCGGGAATCGAACCCAGAACTCTGACCACTAGACCGCAGAGGTGGTCCTCATCCCATCCTAAGAAACTAAAATAAGAGACATATAGATCAATACCGATTTTCCTGAAGACTCATTTCCTACAAGTATACAAGTTTTGCTACAAACAGTGCATAGAATGGTCATCCCTGTTATATAACAAAAACCTCGTTCATTTTTACCCAGCATGAAGTCGATATTTCGTGACACATGAACAGTAAATATCGCTTTAGCTGCTCTTAGCAAGCTGACTGACCCCTTCCCAAACAACAACAGGCATAAATCTCCAGAGATGATGACGTAAATTTCCACTACGTGGTCACATTGCATTTAACATTGTGTTATGAATTGTACGCTGGAATTTTAATGTGAAAATAAGCAGCATTTTATAAAATGAGAAATTACTGTAATTTGAATCGAGAAGGAAGACATCTGTGAAATATAGCTTAGGTGTCGTTGATAAATTATAATACTTTTCCTATATCTTAGAATTTAAAATGTAGACAGACAGATTATTTGAAAGTCATCAGAATTTCTTTTGACTGATGTCCAGTGACCATCATATCTATAGAGAGACAGATAACATGGTTATAAGCGGCCTCCGTATTCTAGGGGTAACGTTCCCACCTCATGACTCAAGGTACGCGGGTTCAAACCCGGCGGAGGTCGTGGAATTTTTAAGGGCGGAAAAATTCAGGGAACAAGTCCTCTGGGAGGGACTTTAAGCCGTGGGTCCCGTGTCGTAGATTTATGGCACGTAAAAGATCCTCATGTCTCTAGGAGACCTCTGAGCTAAATTAGGCAATAAGTTTCCCGCCCAAGTAGTTTCCAATGCCTCTGCTAGATGGGGGAAATATCAGGTACGGAGGGCCGACCTCGTTGGCTGAACGGGGCGACGATAGAAATTAAAGGGGGACGCACAATGGACCAATAACTGTTCTAAGTGCATGGGGAAACCCACCCCCTAAAATAATAATAATAATAATAATAATAATAATAACATGGTTATAACTTATGTTCCGTCATTATTAGTAATTAAACTTTACAGATTGTATCCTGTTGCAAGTGCAAAATCTAAGAACGTGACGTCGACCCAACTGTGCGGTTACTAATGTCACGTGTCACAGTAACTAAAGATGGAATTTGGTTTGGTAATTGAATTTATTGACCACTTACAGGTCGTAACTACAAATAATTATTACACTATTACCGATTTATACAAATTACAATCACTCCAGTCTAATCTTCTCAGTCTATCTGCACTAGTCCTCACGGACTGCCATGAATCCGTTTGTGAACGGACCCGAATCGAACTGCGGAATTGTGGTGACTATTGTCGAATTATATGTAGTGCACAATAAATATTAATGCCATGTACACACTGTATATTTTAACTAATCATTTCATTGACACATTAACTGTATTAAAACAAGCTATATTCTTAGTTGCGGAGTATGGGGTACTTTGTAATTTCTTTCATGGGGTGAGACTGAGTCCACTTGGTATTGCGGCCACGGTTTGGCCTATTGTACAAGCTCCGGATGATGATGATGATTGTGGAGTAATTGGTGGAATGCAAATCGGAAGTGAACAAAATTACTCGTAGAAAATTTGCTCCAGTGCCGCTTCATCGACCACAAATCCCACATGACATGAACCTGTCGCGAACCCTTGCCGCCGCGGTTGGAAGCCGGCGCCCAACAGTCTGAGCTATGGCACGGTCGGTGTATGATGCAACTTTTAAAAACTATCAAAATCTTGATTCTGCACCTTATCTTTAGCATCAAGAAGTAAACTGAGTCTCCCATATTGTCAGAAGTTTGACAATTAAAAAATTTGTGCCATGGATCTAATCCATGAATGAGAAAGCCACTTATGTGCGTAATGTCCTGAACTGCCAATTAATCACCTCACCTGCTCCTTGTTTCCTGTACTTTTTTTTTTTTTGCTGGCTCTACAGCCCCCTTGGGCCCTGGCCTCTGATTTTTCAGTTTCATGATAATTTTACAGACAGTAGGACTCCCTGGACCAGTGATCTGCTCGTTGCAAGGCCTCTACCTAAACACAGGACAACACCATCACAAATAAACGCATACACATACCAAACAATTATGCCCTGAGAAGGACTGGAACCCACGATCCCGGCTTCCGAGCGAAGACAGTACATGCCTTAGACCGCGCGGCTACCGTGACCGACTTCCTCTGCGTTACCCTGACATAAGACAAATGTTTACTCCTCAACCTGAAGTCACGGACCTCAAATACTGAGACTCTAACCCTGTCTCACGTTAAGGGAATATAATAATAATAATAATAATAATAATAATAATAATAATAATGTATCAGTACCATCAGACAGGAATGTAGTACAAAAGAAGCAGAGAAAAAATTAAAATATAAAAATTTAAGCATTGAAATTCAGCGAATGTGGAACATGAAATGTTTTGTGATACCAGTAATTATTGGAGCCATGGGTACAGTCACGAGAGAGTTGAGAAAATATTTGGAACTAATTCCTGGTAAGCATTCCATAGATTCGCTGCAAAAAACAGTTATCCTGGGAACATCACACATACTACGGAAAGTGCTACAGTGCGAAGCTTGAAGCCTGAGTGGTGAGGTGCATCACTGGTTCAAGAAAAGGAATACCAGGAAATAAACCTGTGACAAGAGATAATGATGATGATAATAATAATAACAATAATTCAATCTAATTCTTTATTATTTATGCGCTGATCCAACAGCCACAAGGCCAATCATAGACACACAACGGTATAGACCAAAGTAGTTACATACCGGACAAACACAACATAAAATCAAAGACTAATTAAAGATAAGCATTGGAGGGAAACAAATTAACGCATATAACTAAACAAATAATAATAACATATTAACATAATTGTATAAAGCCATGACCTGTTACAGAGAACTGAAAGAGTTAGAAGAAGTTGCGGGTAGGAACACTCGCTAATGCATGGACTGCTTAAAACATAATTTTAACTCCAATTCCACTTCTGAAACCCTCTCGGAATAATGCAGGTTCATTAGAGAGACAAAGTGTTGTTCTCCTAAATGTGTTATTTGCATGTTAATATGGGGGGATTTCTATCTTAAAGCTCTCTTATGTTCGCGCTCTCTTAAGCTGATACTAGATATATACAGAATGAACAAAATGGAGTCACTTTCAAATTTCTCTTGGAAAGACACTCACTCTGTTATACTGCAAAGCTCTGGAATGTAATCCAGATGCTTCAAACCGGTAAACGTTCTCTACAGAACTTGTCTTCCGTGTGACCTCTCTGAACGTGTGATATGAGTGTTTCCTGTGGATCGTTTTTTCGGGAGGGAAAGAGAGCGAGTTACTTACTCCCGGGTGAATATTTTCAATGTGTTGAGTCTATTATTACAACACACTTCGGAATAATTGGGTTGAAATTATGCAATTTTATCAACAGTATTTAAAGTACAGAACTACTCGGCTTATTTTGGACTCTATCGATTGTCTGGTATATAAAAGACAAAAAACACAACCTTTCGGAGACTGGATCTGTCTCCGTCCTCAGGTGGATGGGGCAGGATAAACCTACGCAGTTGGGCCCGTTAGAAAGAGCTAGTCTCAATCACCTATTTAAAGTGATAACTCCCTATTTACCTAGTTACTTACTTAGTTAGTTAGTTATTGGAGAGGGTGGGTTTCCCCATGCACTTAGACCTGTATTCTTCCATTGCGCTTCCCTCTATGATTTCTACCAGTCTCTATATCCTACCGATACTGGTGCTTACCATCAGTCCCTACAGAACCAGCGAGTTCGGCCTCTACTTGCTTGGCGGTGTCTACAATGCTTTCCCCATCTATCAGAGGCGTTAGAGACTACTTCTTGGGCGGGAAACGTCCGTAATTTGGCTCAGTGACTTCCTTTGGAGATATGAGGTTCTTTTACGTGCCGTAAAGCTACGATACGGGACCCACGGCTTAAAGTCCCTCCCGGAGGACTTGTTCCCTGAATTTTTCCGCCCTTAAAAATTCGACGATCTCCGCCGGGTATTTGAACCCGCGTACTACGAGTCATGAGGTGGGAACGTTATCTCTAGACTACGGAGGCCGCTCCCTATCTACCTACCTACCTACCCACCCACCTGCCTACCTACCTACCCACCCACTACCCACCTACATACCTGCCCACCTACCTACGCACCTACCAGTCTGTTAGCAGAACCCGAACAATGTTAAAAGTAATCAGAAATAGGAAAGGGTCATGGGCCAGTTTCATTTCTATCGTATCTTTAGAAGTAATATGAAAAATTATCTTCTCATTCTTTCACCAGGATTCCCTACCAAATTCTCTATCCGTTTTTTATCACATGATCACCGGATTCCCACCGCTGCGGAGCGAGTTCGATCTCATTTCAGGTAATGTGGAATTTGGGAGGGACAGAATGGATTTGGAACAGTTCTCTTTTTCCTGAGCACTCAGTTTCCTCATTCTAATTCTCTTTCCAACAAACTGCTCCAAAGAAATTATTTTCAACAGTCTTGTTTTAGTTTTTCTTAAATTAGTTGATTTCAGTTGTATAAAAATACGAGAAAACCGCTGCAAATGTAGGAGTTTCTTTTATGTAACATTCTCCAGCCCACATCTCATCTCACACAATACCCTGTTTTCAAAACTTTTGATATATTTTCCTTTAACCAAAACTATTTTTATCCAAGAAAACCATCAAATTATATCTCGAAATCCTACGCTTTTTGAGGAGCGGATAATATAACGATAGCAGTTGAAAATAATAATAATAATTTCCCGGAGTTACTCTTTCCTTGTTCAGTAATGAACGTCAGACATTTCATGTCTACCTAGAGAAAAATGATTAGAATAACCAGATAGAGAGGGGCACGCGGTAGCGTAGTTAGTTGAGGCTCTATGCTACAAGCCGGAAGGTCGCGGGTTCAAGTCCCGATGAGATCACTGGATTTTTTCAATTGACCTAATCTTTCCAGCAGCAATATGGCCCTGGGGTTGACTCAGCCGCTAACAGAAATGAGTACCAGGAATTAATTAAATAAATTTCCTGGGGAGTAAAGGGCGACCGGCGCGTAAGGCTGACAACCTTACCGCCATCTTTGAGCCGATTGTCTAGATAATGTGGGACCCTCAACCTCTCACAACCCCTGGGCCTTCACGGCCTGTTACAGGGATAGTTTTACTTTTTTACTTTTTATATACTTTTACCAAATAAACAGAGAAACACGAAGGACACATGGGAGATAAGAAAAATGTACACAAAATTTTGGTAGAAGAATTTTAAGAAAGGAGTCTGCATGGAAGATCTAGATGTAAATGGCAGGATAACATTGAAATGTATCATAAAGCCATAGGATTGCAGAGTTTGCACTGAATTCCTCTGAATTACGGCATAGACCAGTAGCTAGCTTTTGAGAATATGGTAATGGAATTTCAGGGTTCGTAAAATTTGGTAAGCTATAGACGGGTTAACTCTTTGCTTGTCAAGAAGGAATTTGCTCCATGGAGTAAATTAGTTCAGTCCTACATGCTTCACTTTCAGTAAATAAAAATAAAACATCTGGTGCCATAAGTTTGGATGTTACGAGGCTGTACTTAACAAAACTAAGCTACAACTTCATTTCTGTTCGGTTTTCCTTGCTGGATAACAGCTTTGCCTCAACGAGGCAGATTGTGATGTTGATCCTCCTCACCTGTACGCCTGTTGTAGTGTGAAGTGTCAGCATTTTTAGTTTGAGGAAGAACAAGAAAGTAACGGGGTCATATCATAACGTAGGAGGAAGGAAGAGTGGGAATAAATGAAAAATCACGTCCTCAAAGCGAGGGAAATTTTAAAACACCGGCTACTTCTGGTATGATATAGAAACTGATGAGATATAAATTTATATCTCTTACTTCAAGTTACACAATTCATTTAATGAATTATGTTAAGGTACTTTTTTTAATGCTAGCGGGGTGGGACTAAGTCCCTTGTACTGCGGCAACTTCTGGCCTATTGTACCAGCCCCAGATGATAGGTGAGGGTGATTGTGGAGCAATTGGTGGAATGAAGATTGGCAGGGGAAACCGAAGTACTCGGAGATAACCTGCCCCAGTGCCACTTTGTCCACCACAAATCCCACATTACTAGCCCCGGGATCGAACCCAGGCCGCCGCGGTGGGAAGCCAGCGACTAACCGCTTGAGCTATGGCGCGGCCTATGTTAAGGTACGTAAAATCATTAATATCAAAATTATTTAATCTGCGATATTTTATTATCGAGTATGAAGTTTCTTCTGTTGAAATGTTAATTGAAATTATATGAAAACTACGGTCTTACGAGATGTGACAATTCTAGACATCCTACCAAAAAAATATATGGAGTAGATTCACCCGAAAGTTGGTGTGTGTCCATCAACACATCCCGTAAGAACTTAATTTTATACTGTCATGTATTTACGATGTGTGTGATTATAGACGGAGTTAGGATTCGTAATTGGATTTATTGACCACTTACAAGTCGTACTACAAATAACTATAACACTATCGCTATTTCTACACTTTACCATTAACGGTTACACACACTAGTGTCCTCAGTTTATTACAGCCTTCACTAGCTGTTTCCTGGCAAAGGATTTTAACACTGGCACTATAACAGCCTCACTGAATTACACGCCTCTAATACCACTGTACTACAACACGTAAACTCTTCACTTCACAGACAGATCTACAAGTGATCTCGTAGTGCCAACTTCTCAGCCTTCCTTGCAGAGCTGAACTCTCGACCGTCTGTTCACTTGGAACTCCGGAACTCGACTGCCTGTTCATACACAGAGTCAGAGTTACTTTACGACTGGCGGCCGTCGTGTCAAGCACCTTGAGCCTTATGATCAATAGTTTTTTTCAAATATAGTGTTATAGTGTTTATGTACCATCCTCTGAAGAGAATGGCTCTGTCGTTTACAAATACTGCTGTTCCTCGCCAGCGCAGTCATTCTCAAATCCGAGTCCTGCGGGACTCATGATCTTATTTCACTCTCTCAGATTCGAAACTTCACGCTTCACTGAGGCTGCAACTGGACGGAATGAGGAACTGGTTCCATGTTCACCCTTCACTGAGGCTGCAACTGGACGGAATGAGGAACTGGTTCCTTGTTCACCCTTCACTGAGGCTGCAACTGGACGGAATGAGGAACTGGTTCCTTGTTCACCCTCCACTGAGGCTGCAATTGGACGGAATGAGGAACTGGTTAAAAGTTAACCCTTCACTGAGGCTGCAACTGGACGGAATGAGGAACTGGTTCCAAGTTTACCCTTCACTGAGGCTGCAACTGGATGGAATGAGGAACTGGTTCCTTGTTCACCCTTCACTGAGGCTGCAACTGGACGGAGTGAAGAACTGGTTCCAAATTCACCCTTCACTGAGGCTGCAACTGGACGGAATGAGGAACTGGTTCNAATGAGGACCTGGTTCCAAGTTCAACCTTCACTGAGGCTGAAACTGGACGGAACGAGGAACTGGTTCTTTGTTCACCCTTCACTGAGGCTGCAACTGGACGGAATGAGGAACTGGTTCCAAGTTCACCCTTCACTGAGGCTGCAACTGGAAGGAATGAGGAACTGGTTCTATATCCGCCCTTCATTGAGACTGGGACTGAGGCTCTAGTTATTGTAGACATTCATGACCGTTAATATGAACTGTCGCAACATGGGCGAAAATTATTCTGAAATATTCATCGAAAGAATCTTAGTTTGCTTCTCAGAGTTCATTTGTTTTAGTCAGCAGTGGCAATTCTGCCTAGTGCCTATTAGAATGAGAAATATGCTTGAAAGTTTTTCAGATATATTCTTAGAAGATTTGCTCTGTTATCATAATAACTGTGAACTTATTTTCCAAATGAAACTTCCTGAATGAGTTGCGATATATTTTCTTCGATTCAGAAGCTGATGTCTTGAATACTATGCAGACAGATTTTTCCTACGAAATGCTGACTGGGACAGACGATGAAAAATAAAGATCAACCGAAGGAAAATATGCACAGTGACGGAATTTACAAGGTAGTGACGCTGATCATTCTGAGCCCTTATTTATTTGGATGATTATTGATGAACCTGAAATTTATTTCTAATTAATTCTCCGTAATTTTAAATTTCAAAAGTCTTATGTTTCGATATTACTGGAAATGTATCGTGATCTATAATATCGTATTTCATCGTCTGGGACGTGCAATACGGTGTTTATGTTGAAAATTTCTAGATTCTGGCAGAAACAAGAAGTCCGGAGTTATGACATTTACGATCAGTCATAAACTTAGCTCGGGTACAGGGAACCGGACGCGCCTAAAAGGACAGGTCAGAGCTTGTTACAATTGCCTGTGAATGAGGGCCAGTATGATTGGGTTGCCTCGTTCAAGCTTCCCACGGAAGATGGGATGAAATGTATATGAAAACACCATCTTTCGAATTCCCAGCGTGGGGGTGCAAGCCATTCCACAAAGGAGAGACTTTCACAATATTCCGAACTGAACGGACGTGACCTTGCACGCTCCGAGACATAGCCTGCCGATAGTAACGCTGTAACATACAGCACAAGAATACATTAATTTAACAGTGTGGTGAATTAGCAGGTGAATAAACGTCAATTGGCTCAACTCTCAGAAAACGCTTTCTTCGGCATCGCTACCCTGAGACTCATGCGAACCGACCCAGCTAGTTTCCCGTACCTATACCGATCTTCCTTAGTTTGATCTGTGAGGACAACTTCCAGTAGCCATCATACACTGTCCTAAGGTAGAAACAGGTGTAGCAGGGATAGCACCATTCCGACTGCGCCGATACAACTAAAGGCGAGAGGAAAAGAGCGGTGTTAGTAGGTCAGGAGGAAAATGTTATGGAGATATACGTGTATATATATTTATCTTATTAAAATGTTATCTTGGATATTAAAAATTTATTTCTATTCATTTCTTTGTTTTTATTTCGTTATTTTTAGTTACGATAAATAAACTGCAATGTTTTCGACGAATCTTTCCTTGATATGTTGGGTTTTTGGACTTTATCCATCGTCCTGGTTTTTAAGATAACAAATAAAAACACGACGTTTCGGAAACTGGATCTGTTTCCGTCCTCAGGTGAAGGAAAACACCTATTCAGTTGGGTCCCTTAGAAAGAGCTAGCCTCAATCACTGGACCAAACCAGGACGATGGATAAAGTCCAAAAACCCAACATATCAGTGTGTTATACACCATCGTCAGAATCCTATAGAATCTTTCCTTGTTAAATATCTGCGAGTTTCTGCCTGACTTTGAGGGAGCCCGATATCTGCTATACTTTATGGATGGAAGAAACAAAGAAAATGATAACTGTGGAAACAATTAACAGTAAGAAAGGAACTAAGAGAAATTCAGAGAAATGAAGGCAGAATGTGTCATGTATTGGTGACAAATTATCTACTTAACGCACTTGAAATTTGTTCTTTGTTCTCTGACGAGAGGACGGGTCTGTCTTTTGTATATGCTGCTGGTATTGCTAGCGCAGTCTTTCTCTGGTCCGAGTCCCTTGGGACTTGTGACCATATTTTACTGTCTCAGATTTGAGGCTTCCCTTTTCGTCGCCTCCTATGAGTCGCACGGTCACGGTGGAGGTATTCGCCCTCGCTTCCACACGGGGGTCCAAACGATAACGATGTGTGAAAAAGTCACTCACATTGCGACTGACGGTCAGTCAGTCAGTAAGTCCTGGTGTCGAGCCCCATTTGGGGATCATGACCAGATATTAATTATTACTGTTTGACAGTTACGGTCTTGTTTCTGTGGAGCACCTTCTCTGACGAGAGGACGGGTCTGTATTTTGTATATGCTGCTCGCTCTTGCCAGCGCAGTCTTACTCGGGTCCGAGTCCCTTGGGACTCGCGACCGTATTTCACACTCTCAGAATTGAGACTTCACTTTTCTTCGTATCTTATGACTCACAGGGTCACTGTGGAGGTATATAACTGTCAATACGTGTATTTCATAAACACATCGATTTGTTCCTGTAAAAAGTAACATGTAAATTCATTCATGTGAATTTTCATTCATTATAATGCTATTAGACTCTGTTTCAGGTGTGACTGTCAGATATTTAGTATACGATATTGTGCTCTATAGATCTGCTGCTAGGCAACGGCTCGATAAACATTATTCCGCGGAGGCAGGTTCTTGGTAAACAGCACGTTGTTAAGTTAACATTTTCCAACAAATACTTAACAATGGTGGGCATTCATTGCTATGAAATGGATGTGTTTTTAGTGAGGTTAGACCCGAAGTTATATAAAGAGAAACCAACAATAAACCCGTATGGCAGTGATTATCCCGTGTGGAGGCGGGGTCGAATACCTCCACCGTGACCCTGCGAGTCCTAGGAGGCGACGAAAAGGGAAGTCTCAAATCTCAGACAGTAAAATATGGTCGCGAGTACCAAGGGCCTCGGACCCGAGAGAGACTGCGTTGGCGAGGGCCATCAGAATATACATAGACAGACTCGTACTCTCTTCTGAGAGGGCGCCCACAAACGATAAGGCTGTAACTGTCAAAGAGGAAAATATATCTGGCCATGAGCCCCAGATGGGGCTCGACATCAAGACTTACTGACTGACTGACCGTCAGTAGCAATGTGAATTTGACTTTGACTTAACTGAGAGTTCATGCCATTTATATATTATTATTTCCATCAAGCGGTTATTGTCCCAGACAGCAGGTCGTGTACTTTAATCGAAAATAGTACAAATCAAACTTAGAATATTATTAATTTTCTTAAGGGGAGAAAGCATCATGTTGCGGAAAGTCGAAAGGGAACATGTGGGCTATAATTTTACTGAAACTCTACTTTGACATGAAGGCTAAACGCCAGAACCATAGTGTCAGAGAAGCGCCGCGGAGCCATCTACTACTAGCCAACGTCATTCTTAGAAAATTATCCGAGCAACAGCGAATACGAACACAAGAGTGAGGTTATTGTTGGGATCCGTGTTTTTAGTTCGGTCAGCCTAGAATTTGTACGTTATAGTATAAGACATGGGCGGCAGGGTTCTCCGTGTGGTGGGTGGATGGAATACCTCTACCGTAGCCCTGAGATTTGTAGGAGGCGACCCATTGCCTAGGGATATAACTGGACAAACCTCTTCCTGGAGAATATAAATACGGGAACCTGGCCCTCCAGGTTGCGGGAGCCTTGAATCTGAGACAGTAAAATATGGTCATGAGTCCTGCGGGACTCGGACCTGAGAATGACTATGCTGTCGAGGTCCAGCAACAAATGTAAATGATAGGCCCATCCTCTTGTCAGAGATAATATTACATAAGGACTTTGACCGTAAGTGTTCAGTTGGGGGAAAAATTAGTGGTCGTGAGTCTCAAAGGGCTTGACGTCAAGGCGAACTAATGGGTGGTAAACCGCCAGTCGTAAAGTAACTCTGACTCTGATTCTGACTTTGACAAGGAGTTATCTGTTGATAGGATTTGTGAGCAGTTCAGTTGAGTGAAGTGACGTGAGCCAGCTGGTTGGTGAGTCAGCCTGTGGAGAGAAGACTAGGCGGTTGGTATGAAATGGCCGCCAGCATGTGACCCTGTTCGTTGAGTTGTCATTTGACAATCATTCTTCACGGGCAGCTGTGGCAAGAGGAACTGAGCGTGGGAAACTGAAGAATCTCCCTCTTTAGAAGCCGTTACCAGGAAACGGCTAGTAGAGACTGTAATAGACTGAGGAGACTAGTCTGTGTATTTGAATGATCTGTAAATTGTAGTTCCGAGTGGTGTATATGATTGTTTAATAAATCCATTTCACCAATTCATACCCCGTCTATAGTCACATCGCTAAATACATGATAATATACTGTAATAGCGATGAGTATTTTAACTGTATTGCTCACGAAGGGCTCTAACTACTAATAAGGAGTTCAAGAAAGTTTTTGTGGATGGAGTCTACATCTGCTCTGCTGTCACATTTACTCATTGGGCGTTTTCGTATTCCTGCCGAGAACCTATTAAGGTCTCATTTTTCGGTCGCTTTTCTGGCTGTCAATCTGTAGGCATGATACCACTCGAGACAGAATAAGCCGATTTTGATTAAAGATATTTGAACATGTGAAGAAAATTTGTAGAAATATTTTGATTTTAATTTAGAGAGGACAGTCTTAACGATCATATTACGCAACAGCTTAATTAATTTTTACCTTATACCAATAAACGCTTAAAACGCTAACAAAGAAGTTGCTTACATTTTAGCCAAAATGGGTGGAGGATAAACATTCTGGACAGACTTAATTCAAAGAACGCCTGTAACAACAATGCCTTTCATTGTGTTTCTGAAGAAACCTCAGATTAAGCTTCTCTGCGTGTAGATGATTCGACCGCTAAAATAGAAGATGCTTATTAAGATTAAGACGGTAAAAGAAACTCTTGACTGGCTTTGAACCGCATTTAAGTTATATCTGCTTCATTCCCCTAATATGTACTTTATTACAATATGTACTTGAAGCATTAAAAAACTCCATTGCGTTAGTTTGCAAGCAAATTATACCGACCGAGTGACCGCCGCTTGTCGGTGAAGTTAGTGCTAACTTTAGCAGATAGAGGGTGTCGCCTGGTCAACGCAACGAATCTCCACGGCAGTTAATTTCGGTCTTCTAGACAGGAGCCGCTATTTTCTTGAAGTAGGTTCTCAGTTATCCTCAGGAGGCTGAGTGTACCCCGTTCCAGACTCACTAATTCTCAGAAAATCTAGTAGTGCCGGGAATCGAACCCGGACCTCTGGATCTGTAGCCACGAGCTCTAACCACTAGGCCACAGAGACCGCAGAGATAACGCATAAAATAAGGGATTGTCTGCTCAAAATCAAACCTGACATAGAACCAGCTTAACTGTCAGCAAGCTGTTTGCTGAAATTGTTCGCGGGAAAGCTGCAGTACAGGGGCTGAAGTCTGTGATACGCGAGTGGCACGGGACCTTACGTCTCTCTGTGGGGACAGGAAGCACCAGATGGGAGGCCTTCCGCGGGAAAGCTGCAGTACAGGGGCTGAAGTCTGTGATACGCGAGTGGCACGGGACCTTACGTCTCTCTGTGGGGACAGGAAGCACCAGATGGGAGGCCTTCCGCGGGAAAGCTGCAGTACAGGGGCTGAAGTCTGTGATACGCGAGTGGCACGGGACCTTACGTCTCTCTGTGGGGACAGGAAGCACCAGATGGGAGGCCTTCCGCGGGAAAGCTGCAGTACAGGGGCTGAAGTCTGTGATACGCGAGTGGCACGGGACCTTACGTCTCTCTGTGGGGACAGGAAGCACCAGATGGGAGGCCTTCCGCGGGAAAGCTGCAGTACAGGGGCTGAAGTCTGTGATACGCGAGTGGCACGGGACCTTACGTCTCTCTGTGGGGACAGGAAGCACCAGATGGGAGGCCTTCCGCGGGAAAGAAACATAATAAAAGAGAAAAGAGCTTCTCATAGAGGCGTCTACGAAGATAACCGTCATCTGAGATGTGCAGATACAGAGTACCTATTCGACGTTTCGAAATGAATTGCCTCCTGCTTTTTCAGGGCAAAGGAATGGGGTCAAGCGTGTATAAATTTGGAGCAGACAGGGACGTGGAGGACAGGAACTAAGATCCTGAGGGAACCAGTCAGTTGGACGGAAGTATCTGTGCCTGTCTACCAAACTGTATGGTGTCACATCCCAGAATAGTGTAATCTTCATTTAGGCCCCATCACATCTGCCCGTAAACTAGGATCTCTATTTATTTATTTTTACTGCTAGTGGGATGGGACTAAGTCCCTTGTACTGTGGCCAATTCTGCCCTATTGTACCAGCCCCAGATGATAGGTGAGGGTGATTATGGAGCAATTGGTGGAATGAAGATTGGCAAGGGAAACCGAAGTACTCGGAGAAAACCTGCCTCAGCGTCACTTTGTCCACCACAAATCCCACTTGACCAGACCCGGGATCGAACCCGAGGTGCCGCGTTGGGAAGCCAGCGACTAACCGCTTGAGCTATGGTGCGGTCTACTGAGAACTCTAATTCTCCAGTGTAGGTAGGCCATATTCTAAGAAGTGAACTTACTGTAACATAGGCTTCGGTTTTAAGCAGTAATATCATAAGAGTGGAAGGTTGCGCACTATCAGTTTGTGTCATGAAATACGTAGAATCAAGTAGTTGCAGTCAATATATGTACTCATACACTATTTGTTGAGGCGCCCGGTAGCGTGGTTGGTTGAGGCACTGTGTTACAAGTCGGAAGGTCGCAGCTTCGATTCCTGATGAGGTCATTGGATTTTTCAATTTACCAAATCCTTCCAGCCGCACTATGGCCCTGGGATCAACTGAGCCTCTAACAGAAATGGGTACCAGGAATCTTCCTAAGGTGTAAAGGGCGGCAGGCGCGTAAGGCTGACAACATTACCGCCATCTGTGAGCCGATTGTCTACAAGATGTGGGAGCCTCGACGTCTCACAAACCTGTGAGCCTTCATGGCCTCTTGAGAAGTATAGCGTTAACTCTTTACACTACATGCAATTAATGACTGATGGTATGTTCAGTTTCTATCAGCTTAGTGTGGCAGACGGTAGAGATGGGCTGTGGAACGTGTTGTGGGATACACCCCACCCCCCACTATTCTCCTGGTTCCTCAATCCACCCCCACCCTCCGCGCCAGGCAGTACAACCCGTGGCATCGATCCAGGCCACACTAACCCTTCTCTTCAGCCTCCATCACCCCGGCATCACACCTCCTCCCCCTCCTGCCCCAATACGACCTCAGGTCTCCGCGACATGGGGCAGGATGTTAGGTAGGCTCAGTTTCACACGACGAAAACTCATAATAATAATATGGGACACTTGGGAGTGCACGACAGGGAACAGAAGATGCTTTTTCCGGTATAACTTAATGGCTGGGAGGGGGTGGAAGGGGGTGGACGGGGGTAGTGTGATGGTGGAGGCAGCATTCAGTGATTCCAGTCAGCTATTCTACCTCCCCCTTCCCCTCTTCCTCACAGTTAATCCGTGGGCATGGAGCATTAGTGCAATAGTCAATTCCAAGCTAACGATTTCTTCTTTGTGGGTTCTTCAAAGATACGAGAAACACTGTAGGAGGGGCACCAGTAGCAGATGGCGTTCCTTGTATAGCGCTTCACACTTTCTGATGTGAGACTGAAGTTTCCAAACTCACTAAAGAAGAACTGTCATTCCATTCGCCTCTTACTGGTAGTGTCAAATATTTCCTCTCAAATATTTAACTCAGCTTTCGCCATTCTTTCTATTTTATCGTGGAATTGCGGTCTTTTGGAATAAAAGACATTTCCAGTGCTTGGCTACAGATCCAGAGGTCCGCGTTCAATTCCAGGCGCTACCAGATTTTTTCTGAAAAGTAGTGTGTCTAGAACGGGGTCCACTCAGCCTCGTGATGATAATTGAGGAGCTATTTCAACGAAATAGCAGCTCCAGTCCATAAAACCGAGATTAACGGCCATGGGGATTCGTTGCGCTGACCACGCGACACCCTCTATCCGCAAAAGTTGGAACTAAACTTCGCCGACAAGCGGAGGTCGCTAGGTCGGTATAGATCGCTTGCGGACTAAAATCACGGAATTCGTTTTTTTTTTTATTTTCAAGAAATTCAATGTTTCCATTTTTCAGGTCGTAGTGAAGAAGCAGCTACATACACATATACACACATACACAGAGTCGCCTTGAACTCTAAAGTGCCATCTGCTCATATTTCACAATTCTTCTGGCAGGAAATTAGGGAAAACTTATATTCATGTGGTTGCTAATTTGGCTCTCGTATGTCCAAACATGCGTGTTCATCAGAACGGCAATCAAATTGCGCTAGCCGCGTCCAACACACCACAGGTCTACACATCTAATCACACATCATTTGAGAACTGATCCCAGAAGCAGTGGGAGGAGACAACTACCGGTATGTATATATATGTATAATTACTTACTTGGCCGCGCCATAGCTCAAGCGGTTACTCGCTGGCTTTCGACCGCGGTGGCCTAGGTTCGATCCCGGATCTGGTCAAGTGGCTTTTGTGGTGCACAAAGTGGCGCTGGGGCAAGTTTTCTTCCAGTACTTCGGTTTCCCCTGCCAATCTTCATTCCACCAATTGCTCGACAATCACCCTCACCTATCATCTGGGGCTGGTACAATAGGCCAGAAGTGGCCGCAGTACAAGGGACTTTGTCCCACCCCACTAGCAATAAAAAATGCTTACTTACTTATAGAGCTGAGCCCTTCTTGAGGAGAAGTGAAATCTGTAGTTACTCAAGAATTTCCCAGCATTTTATGGAACCCGAAGTTTCATTCCCGTGTTCACAAGAGCCCTCCACTGGTCCCTATCCTGAGCCAGAATAATCTAATCCATACCATCCCATCCTATCTCTTTAAGGTCTGTTTTAATACTGTCCATCCACCTACGCCTTTGTCTTCTCAGTGGTCTCTTTCCTTCTGTTTTTCCCACCAATATCCTATACGCATTCCTCGTCTCCCCCATACGTGCTACAGGCCCTGCCCACCTCATCCTCCTTGACTTGATCAAGTTATGAAGCTCCTCATTATGCAGTTTTCTCCAACCTCCTGTCCCTTCATCTCTCTTCGGTCCAAATATTCTCCTCAATACCCTGTTCTCAAACACCCCTAGTCTATGTCAGAGACCAAGCTTGACTCACATATAGGACCACAGGCAAAATTATAGTTTTGTATGTTCTAAGATTTATGTTTTGGACAGCAGACAAGAAGACAAGAGGTTCTGGACTGTAAATAAATAAATACATATACACGTATGTGCTGACTAGCTATGAACTGGACGATAGAGGAATACTGGTTCAAATTCGTTCGGAAGCAAATGATTATTCTCCCTTCCATATTGTCCAGACCGGCCCTGGGGCTCACCACTCCTTCAGTCTACGTTTATCGAAGGCTTATTCTCCGGGGGTAAAACTACAGGAAACTACTCGCCTCTAGCAAGCGCCGAGGTTAAGAAAGCGTGGAGCCGTTTCTCCAGTCGCTGATACGTTTTCATAGCGTTACAGAGAGACAACTGTACATACGTAAACAGCATGTGGGATGTTAGCCAAATGTAGCAGTGCTTGTGACAGTGACACAAAGCGGCCTGTATGGAATTAGTTTGTAGCAAACTTCCGAATTACACGTGACCACTCTTTTGCTGTGTGGTTAGCTCTGATAGTGGCTGAGGTTGCAATGGATACAGTAGCATGGAAGGTACTTTGCATATATCGGACCGTTTTCATCTTCAGTGATCAACACTTGTCACATACCAATTAGCATATCCACAGATAGATGTAATATACCAAACGGACATTGACTAGATTCTGTCCTACAGGGCTTCGAACTCCATAATACTACTCAGTTCCGTTTGGTTTTACCAGTTGATAACTCCAAGGGGCAGGGGCCTTCTTGAGAAGTCATCAATCGGAGATGCTACCCAGAAATCCCCTGCCTTTTTTTAGACTCTGAAGTTTCTTCATCATATCACAAGGGCGACGCATTTGACTTATTCTGAGTTGCTTAAATCAACTCCTTACACTCTCACGTTATTCCTTAAAAAAATTTAATATCAAATTTTGTTTGGACCTTGATGAAATAAAATGATTTCCTTGAAGTTTCCCAGATAGAATTCTATATTAGTACACATATTATATTTCTGGATATTATCTATCATCCTGGTTTTATCTATAAACACCTTCCTATACATATTCAAAACACAACCTTTCAGAGACTGGATTCTGTCTCCTTCAGATAACACCTACTCAAAAATGCCCAATCGATACAGCTAGTCCCTATTTCCGGAAATAGGAAAAGGAAACCTACTCAGTTGGGCCCAGATGTCGAGCGAATCAACATCCGAGGGGACGTGTTTTGAAATATAAAGCGGAGGGTGTTTTTAGATAAAAACAGGAAGATGTATTTTGTCCAGAAACATAATTAAACATCTGTGTATCCACAGTCCGTCAATAATGCAACAATTGTTTATTCACAATTTAACACTTAATACAACATGTTTCGACCATAGAAGGCCATCTTCAGATGTCTTAATGCATCCAAACTGTTACACTGCTTTGATGTGCGCTAAAACTGGGCGTTGCAGTCCACTTAAAAATAACACAAATAATTAATTAAAATCCATTAAAATTTTCTATTAAAATTTTATCGTAAAATCTTATTCCATCTATTAAGTGGCGTTGTCCACTTTTTAGAGCTGTGTGATTACTCAAGAAAGTTCGTTTCTGCAGCTCGTTTTTCTGTTTGTTAGCCCGTTATTTTATTACGTCTGCAATCTGCAATATTCCCCTTGTTTGTAAGTTGTTCCCTCTAGCAGGGTGTGATGTTGTCTTCACTAGTGCATGGTTGCATTAAGACACCTGAAGATGGCCATATATGGCCGAAACGTGTTACATCATTGAAGGACTGTGGATATACAGATGTTTAATTAAAGATTTGCAACAGAATGCTGAAATACAGAATTACAGAAACATATTTTCTCTAATGTAACATCGTCACAAATTCTGAGATAATATTAGAATTCTACATACATTTCTCCAGGACGGCGCCATAGCTTAAGCGGTTTGTCGCTGGCTTCCCATGGCGGCGGTCCGAGTTCGATCCTGGGTCTGGCCAAGTGGGATTTGTGGAGGACAAAGTGACGCTGGGGCAGGTGTTCTCCGAGTACTTCGGTTTCTCCTGCCAATCTTCATTCCACCAAATTCTCCATCATCATAATCACCCGGGGTAGGCTATAATAGGCCGATCATTGGCCTCCGTGCCGAGTGGACCCAGTTGGACTCCCCCCCCCACTAAGCGAATTAAAATAAAATAAAATAAAATAAATTTTACACCCGTCTCCTCCGGCCCATGCTTGCTTGAAGTCCCTCACCTCTCTTATCTGTAACTCTGCTTGGCGAAGAATACAAATAACGAAACTCCTCGTCCCTGGCACACCATCTCACGTACCTACATATGTATGCATGAGGGGTAGGCATTCTCGGCCCTTGTACCGCGACCTACGTACCTACATAAATAGGCCTGCATGAGGAACATGTCATGTCGCGAAAGTGGAACATTGCTCTACCATATGACGAAGAACATAGCGTCACAGATGAGGTTCGACAGTTCTGTTACTTAAATGGAATGTTAATAAACACGATTTTGACATGGCAGTTGTTACAAGTGAATCGGACTGGATACGAACTGAGGAACTCGTAAGATATTCCCCAGGGTTCGAAGGACAGCTACGAAGACTGTCATGTTTTTCAATCCTAAGAAATCGATACAGGGGATTTTGCAATGTGAACCAAATATGCAGCACGTTGAGGTACTTAATCTTGGTTGTCGTAGATGATGCGTAGTCGTTAAAAGACTAATATACATTAATATTAGATGTCTTGAATTGAGATATGAAGAGAGGAGAGGGAGGGCATTTCCTCTTTAGGCCTACGTAGCAAGGAGACAGCAGCTATGGAGAGAGGGGAGGCAGAGTATTTCCTCTTTAGGCCCACGTAGCAAGGAGACAGCAGCTATGAAGAGAGGGGAGGCAGAGTATTTCCTCTTTAGGCCTACGTAGCAAGGAGACAGCAGCTATGAAGAGAGGGGAGGCAGAGTATTTCCTCTTTAGGCCTACGTAGCAAGGAGACAGCAGCTATGAAGAGAGGGGAGGCAGAGTATTTCCTCTTTAGGCCTACGTAGCAAGGAGACAGCAGCTATGAAGAGAGGGGAGGCAGAGTATTTCCTCTTTAGGCCTACGTAGCAAGGAGACAGCAGCTATGAAGAGAGGGGAGGCAGAGTATTTCCTCTTTAGGCCTACGTAGCAAGGAGACAGCAGCTATGAAGAGAGGGGAGGCAGAGTATTTCCTCTTTAGGCCTACGTAGCAAGGAGACAGCAGCTATGAAGAGAGGGGAGGCAGAGTATTTCCTCTTTAGGCCTACGTAGCAAGGAGACAGCAGCTATGAAGAGAGGGGAGGCAGAGTATTTCCTCTTTAGGCCTACGTAGCAAGGAGACAGCAGCTATGAAGAGAGGGGAGGCAGAGTATTTCCTCTTTAGGCCTACGTAGCAAGGAGACAGCAGCTATGAAGAGAGGGGAGGCAGAGTATTTCCTCTTTAGGCCTACGTAGCAAGGAGACAGCAGCTATGAAGAGAGGGGAGGCAGAGTATTTCCTCTTTAGGCCTACGTAGCAAGGAGACAGCAGCTATGAAGAGAGGGGAGGCAGAGTATTTCCTCTTTAGGCCTACGTAGCAAGGAGACAGCAGCTATGAAGAGAGGGGAGGCAGAGTATTTCCTCTTTAGGCCTACGTAGCAAGGAGACAGCAGCTATGAAGAGAGGGGAGGCAGAGTATTTCCTCTTTAGGCCTACGTAGCAAGGAGACAGCAGCTATGAAGAGAGGGGAGGCAGAGTATTTCCTCTTTAGGCCTACGTAGCAAGGAGACAGCAGCTATGAAGAGAGGGGAGGCAGAGTATTTCCTCTTTAGGCCTACGTAGCAAGGAGACAGCAGCTATGAAGAGAGGGGAGGCAGAGTATTTCCTCTTTAGACCTACGTAGCAAGGAGACAGCAGCTATGAAGAGAGGGGAGGCAGAGTATTTCCTCTTTAGGCCCACGTAACAAGGCGACAGCAGCTATGAAGAGAGGGGAGGCAGAGTATTTCCTCTTTAGACCTATGTAGCAAGGAGACAGCAGCTGAAGTAGCTATTCGAATTTCAGTGACCTGTGATATAGATTTTCCTAACGGGGTGAAAGTTCCAAATAATCTGTTGCCATTTGTCCTCCCATTGCTTCACATTCCACCACATTCCACCACATTCCAACGGTTCCAATCTCACAGTATCCGGTCAAAACCATCAAAACAAACTTCACTCTGGTAAAACAGGAACTGACGAAAGATCCTTTGATAATCTAAGAAGCAGTGAAGTGTTCACATACATCAGCATGCCACAGAAAAGCAATGGGGAACTACGACACTCTGGAACTCCTACTTCTTGCCTTAGGTAGGCCGCACACCGGCATGCGTCAAGACATGTAACAGTCAAAACACGATGCCTGCGACATGACGCAAAGAAAGGAGCACAGTTGAAACGTATGAGATTATGAAAACCGCCTCATACCAGTCTGAGTCATTATGCAGACGTCAGTTTCGTGCTGACGAATCACGAATGTAGCAAGAATGCTTCTTTTGTTTTATGTCTTGATGCTTGTCTTGATGTAGTTGGTGTGCTGCCACCCGTATAAGACAGTGGGTCTCAACCTGTGTCATTTTTCTATAAGACGAGAGCCTGGTATAATTGATACCAAGGCCCGGCGGTTGAGGAACAATACTATATGACCTAAATTTTATCCTCGAGCCTAACAATGACTGACTGAGATATTGCGTAATTTTCTTCACTTCTTCGAGGCAAACGCTAAAACAGTCCACGACGCCTCCGTTCGAGCCATCATCATAAATCAGGCCACAATTCAATTCAAGACATTGTTAAATATATCTATATAACGACTATATAACGCTTCGGCCGCTTTACCCCGGGGATAAAGACCCCGGTACTCATTGGATAGAAGGCTGGGTGGACCCCTGAGCCGGTCTGGACGATATGGAGAAAGGAAAATTCTGACCCTACCGGGACTCGAACTCCGACCTCTTGGTCGTCCAGCCCGTAGCCAGTCGCTATATCGACTACGCTATCCCGGCTCACAAATCAACATAGAATAAAATTATAATAAATCAAATAATAATTTAGACAGAATTTTGGCTGTTGTAATTCTTCCACCAGAAATGCAATGACTATGCATCAACATTACGCTGTCTGCAGCGACTGGCTTGTAACCAGGAGCTCGCTATTTGAGAACAGGACAGGCATTAGTGCCTGAGAAGCTCTGAGTCTTCCAATTCTGCTATTCCTGTTACTCCTTCTGGAACATAGGCCATCTGTGAGAAGCCATGTCCCCTCACTCACACACTCACTCATGGAGCTGAGCCCTTCTTGAGGAGCCACCAATTCTGCAATTACTTAAAATTTCACAGCATTTTATGGAACCCGAAGGTTCATTGCCGTGTTCACAATAGCCCCCCACTGGTTCCTATCTTTAGCCAGCTCAATCCAATGCATACCATCCCATCCTATCTCTAAGATCCATTTTAATATTGTCCACCCACCTACGCCTTTGTCTTTAAATGGTCTCTTTCCTTCTGGATTCTCCACCAATATCCTATATGCATTCTTCTTCTCCCCATTCGTGCTACATGCCTTGCATATCTCAACCTCCTTGACTTGATAATTGTAATTTTATTTGGAGAAGAGCAAAAGTTATGAAGGTCCTCATTATGCAGTTTTCTCCAACCTCCTGTCACTTCATTTCTCTTCGATCGAAATATTCTCCTCAGTACCCTGTTCTCAAACACCCTCAGTCTATGTTCCTCCCTTAATATCAGAGACTAAGTTTCACACCCATACAGAACCAGAGGCAAAATTATAGTTTTGTATATTCTAATTTTTATGTTTCGGACAGCAGACAAGAAGACAAAAGGTTCTGGACAGAACGATAGCAAGCATTGCCCGAGTTCAAACTCCTCTTAATTTCCTCCTGAATCAGGTTTTGGTTTCTTATTGTCACGGTTTCACCTCAGTATCCCTAATCTTATAGACAGTCGGTAGGACTCCCTGGACGAAGGATCAGCCAGTCGCAAGGCCGCTACTTACACAGGAAAACACAAACATAGAGAAAAAAAGCAGAGAGACATCCATGCCTCTAATGGGATTCGAACACACGATCTAAGTGTTCGAGGAGAAGAAATTTCATGCGTTACACCGTGGGGTCACTGTGATCGACAAGTTCTACAGTGGGCATTCTCAAAAGCCAACGGCTGTTTTTGCATCAGTGTCAGTGACATGGTAGTTGAATTCTCATAGTTTAAATTGTTCGGAGTGTAAAAGGGAGTTCATTTGTAATAACAGGACCGAGACACCAATGCAGAATTCTCTGTTTGTCCCTTGTTAAATCTAAAGATAGTCAATAGATCGAGTTTCCTTCTTCCAAAAATAAATGAACGAATATTCATCGTCCGTCTATACCTGTTCCTCAGTGGATCTTTAGGCCCGAATGATCAGTATATAGTGATAGTTCCTGTCCCGATATAGGGTGTTACTGATTAACTGAAACCTAAATTAATTCAAAATAATGAAACGGCCGTTGGCATTCGTTGCGCTGACCACGCGACACCCTCTATACGCTAAAGTTGGAACTAACTTCGCCGACAAGCGGCGGTCTCTCGGTCGGTATAATTCGCTTGTAGACTAAAACCATTGAGTTTTTTTTTAATTATATAAACTTGAATACCTACAATTTTATGTAGACGTTTAAATAATCGAGTTCAATTATTCTGCTTTCGTGTGAGCTTTAACATTGTGGAGGTCATTAAGACGAATGTACTTCTCTGAAGTTAGGCTCTGTACATTTTTTCCTCCGAAACCTTTAAAACCGTCTAAAACTCACAAAATATCACATCCAAGAAGACACTAATATTCATCATTTCAATTTTTCATGACGACAAAAATAATTCATATTTTTCCGGAGTAAGATAATGCATATATTGTACTGGGGGTGTTTTGGATATGATACATAAAGTTTTCATCCCTGACAGATAGAGGATTCCATGCATGTACTATCTGGATTCAGAAACCCGCAAGCTCTCTGATACAACGCCCTATATTCTCCTGTGTGACATCTTATACGAACAGATAAGCCGAGATGCGGGTTTGTGTATGCATCCCCAAGCCGAACATCTTCACCTGGAAAGGAATATCTTGGTTGTTGTACAGGGATTTGTTGTGGTTCGCAAACCGTTTCCCGCGACACGGAGACGTTCTGGCGTCTCACACATTTATTAAGAAAGTCTAACATCTCGTCCTTATGATGCAACGGTATAGTGGAGGTAATGAGGAGCATGGTCCAGAGTTCAGGTCCTGGTGACACTGACTGCAGTCCGTTCAACACGTTAATTGTGTTCGGAGAGAGTCTGGTTACGATTTAGGCCAAGAAATGAGCTAAACGTCTGCAGCTGTGCTTTATTTTAATGGTAGTGGGGTGGGACTAAGTTCCTTGTACTGCGGCCACTTCTGGCCTATTGTATTAGCCCCAGATGATAGGTGAGGGTGATTGTGGAGCAATTGGTGGAATGAAGATTGGCAGGGGAAACCGAAGTACTCGGAGAAAACCCGCCCCAACGCCACTTTGTCCAGCACAAATTCCAGACCAGACATAGAATCGAACCTGGGCCACCGCGGTGGGAAGCCAGCGACTAACCGCTTGAGCTATGGCGCGGCCCTGCAGCTGAGTTTGGAATACTTCTGTTGTGAGACACGTGCAACGGAACATGGCTTTAGAATGGAAGACGAACAGTACCACTTCCCTTCTAATTGAACTTGCATAAGAATCCTCTGGTCTGTTTGGGATTAATAATGTGATATGTAGACAGACCCATTTCTAGGTAACGCCCGAAATACGTGCATGCAATAATAAAAAAGATATCGCAAGAATTGTTTTCTATGCGGTCCGAGCCAGCCCATTGCTAGGCAACGGGTCACTAAACACATTCCCATAGAAGGAAACGAGAGGAACAATATGAATTCTATTGCTAGACAACAGCGCGGTAAACATACCTTCGCAAAAATAGACAAAGCGGAGTTTTCTATGGGTCCGCCTGGAGACTGTATAAGTAGTCCAGTTGAAAATATAAGAGGCTTAAATTGGCGGCGGTCAAGCATACGACTGTTCAAGTGACTAGACTGCTGTTGTAGCAGGAGCTACTAATGACAGGACATGAACTTCTGCACTGAGCCTCGACTGACAAAGGCCTCGTATATGTTGTATAGAGATGCATTTAATAACACGTAAAATATAAATTGTACATACTAACAACAGACTTATTACTGCTGATTGTGACTCTGGAAAACGACAGACCCGACCTCATGTGAGAGAGAGAGAGAGAGAGGCCCAGGTCAACAAGCCTGCTACTGTCTCACAGTAATAAAATCCGGTCTTAAGCCCCAGATGGATGTTTTATTCCAAGACAGACTGGCCGACTGATCGTCGGTCGTAATATAACTTTAACTCTGACTATGAATTAGTCAGTTTTCAGTAGAGAGTTGTACGTGAGTCTGTGAAGAGAAGACTTGGTCGATGCAGTTGAAGAATCTCAATTGTTAAGGTCCGTTACCGGGAAGCGAATAGTGAAACAGACAGACAGTAGTCTGAGAAGGCAGTGAGTGCTGCAGTGAATTGTAGAGTGGGCGAAATTGGCGATGGCTTCTTAATTAATTGTAGTTACAATTTTTAAGAGGCTAATTACCAATCCAAATCCCGTCTACAATCACTCATCACGTGACAATATTATGTAATTATATACCTAAATATACGTATTTGTATGTGTATGTATGCGTGTGAATTTGTATGTGTGGTTTCTCTTTGAATTTTTATTGACTGTGTATGACCCGTTGATGTCACTATCCGCCATGAGGTCACATCTGTCATCTGTTGCTATTAGGGTATTAGGGAACTACATTAAAATGGTGGATTTGCCAACAAGAATTTTAATCATTATAAAGCATCAGTTTTTATGGCTCTTAAAATTCAGTAGGTAGATCATAACAGGAGAGATGTTTTTCTATTCATTATATGTCGGGATATTATACTGTTTCATATTTCATTTCCTATATGTTTCGTTCCATCCCGTTTACACAGTGAGCGCCGTGTATTTCCAGTGTGCAATGGACGTGCTGTCTAAAATCTGGAATATTTCCTGCCTTGTTTTTATATCTGTGTTTGTTCAGAGATATCTGTTAACTGTACAAGTTACATAGCACGACATGTCAGATTACAAGATTTAAATAAAGTATGAAGAAGACAAACAAACAAAAACAAACAAAATCCGTGGCCTGTAGTCCGCAAGCGAACTATACTGACCGAGCGAATGCCGCTTGTCGGCGCAGTTAGTGTCAACTTTGACGTATAGATGGTGTGACGTGGTCAGCGCAACGGATCCTCACGTCGTTAATCTCGGTTTTCTAGACCGGAGCCGTTATTTTCTTTAAATAGCTCCTAAATTATCCTCGTTCCAGACCCACTACTTCTCAGAAAATCTGGTAGCCCCGGGAATCGAACCAGGGACATCTGGATCTGTAGCCAGGAAGACTGATCACTAGACCACCGAGTAATTACACCTTCGGTTACGTCCGCTTTCTGGACCGAGTGTTGATGTCATTTATTATTAATCGGATGAACAAGTGAGGCGAACGGAAACAAAATGTCTGCAAGATTTGAGGCTTTCACGGCGGTGACTATGAAGAAAGCAGTCTTCTGAGATTTGGCACCGTNAAATGTCTGCAAGCCGCAAAGTGCACCTGCTTGGTACAATGGAAACGGCTATGCTATTGCAGCAAGAATATGGAAATTCTCCTAACCAGGAAAATTGCACTTTTTGAGAAAAGGCACCAGGAAAATCTGCGAAGTAAACTTCCAACTGAGGTAACACTTGCAAAATTTCCTGAAGCTACCGTTCGGTTAGGCTTATCTGACCCTTTAGAGAGAGAAAAAAGAAACACTAAGTTGAACATTTGAAAAGTTCAGAAAAAAGAATTCACTTATCTAATGTAAACTCCGTGTTAATAAACTGAATGTATTTTTGATAAGAAATGAATTCAGGAAATTAAAATAAATTTATGTCACTGAGAAGAATATGATTTTTTGACGATAATGTCTTCTGGTTCGATTGAAATCCACTGATTTTTCGGAGCTATATAATGCTTCCATCTTCAAGGCCAAATAGTAAATAAAGTAATCAGCAATTATCACGAGACAAACAGAGCTCAATGCTGTAAGAAACCTAAACCAACACAAATTTTTCAGTTTTATATATGTACAGGGCAAGACTGGCTTATCTCAGAACTTGTTCAAAGAACACTCAGCGGCATTTCGGCAGATCATGACAGAGCTCAATGGGGCCGAGTAATGTGCCTTTGACTTGAAATAGATCCAAAAATGACTGTGCTGGCGCGGACTAGCAGAAATCTACCCTACCGACCAACCGAAGTTATTTAGTTATGAGACAGTTGCCAGTCTGTAAGAACACCAAAATGGAAGTGGAGGATATTGTTGGTATCCGTTACCAGGCAAGGAGCAGTGAAGACGTAGCAAACTTAGAGAATTTGACGTATGCTGTAGTGAGCAGTATAGTACATTAATTTCTAAGAGCTTTGCAATTATTTGTTATAAGAGTTTAATAAATCCAATTACCAATCTAGCCACTAACGCGATATTTTAAAATTTGAGATTCAGAATTACTGAAATTGTTTAATTCTATTCGGTTTCACAGTCACATGCAGATCTGTATTTTCTTCAGGCAGGGTGCTCAGATATTTATACATATTAGAAGAGCACCCACTGTAGTAAATATTTTTTAATTCGCTTAGTGAGGGGTGGAGTCCAACCGGGAACACTCGGCACGGCGGCCACTGATTGGTGTATTTTAGCTTGCCCCGGATCATTATGATGATGGAGAATTTGGTGGAATGAAGATTGGCAGAGGAAACCGAAGTATTCGGAGAAAACCTGCCTCAGAGCCACTTTGTCCACCACAAATCCAACTTGACCAGACCCCGGATCGAACCAGGGCCGCCGAGGAGGGAAGCCAGCGACTAACTACTTGAGCTATGGCGCGGCCACTCACTGTACTAAATACGAATATACTGTCACATTTACAATGGATGACAAATCAAAAACTTTCACAATCGTTGTACGCTTTATAACAAAAGAATTGGACTAATTAAGGTGAAGGAGTTCTGTTATGCTACACCGTTTAATTCTATATCTGGGTTCCTCCGAATATTTGTACCCATCTACAAAAGTAGATTGTCTCTCATGTCCGAGAATCGTTAATATACGCTGCCGAGTGAATCTCACATTATTGGGTGTTATGCTGCTGAAATATGATAAAGTACATAGCTACCTACTACCCCTAGGAAAATTATGGTCTTGTGTATTTTAATTTGTACGCTCTTAGAGAAGAGGCCGGAGGACAAACAATTCCAAAGTGAATAGTGGCAAGTATTTCCCAAATTTCGATTACTCTTAATTTCTTCATGAGTGCGGTTGCGATCTGCAACTTCCTTGCCCAAATACATGTCAGTTGCCACTCTCTGAAAGGACTTACTGATTATCGTTATATTTCGAACTTTCCTGCCTTTGGTGTGAAAAGGCATAAACGTGTACTTGGTTTTCTCTTAACAGAACTTCTAAAAAGTGAAGCTATCCCTGTACCAGGCCGTGGAGGCCCATAGGGTTGTGAGACGTTGAGACTCCCACACTACGTACACACTCGACTCACAGATGGCGGTAAGGTTGTCAGCCTTACGCGCCGGACGCGCTTTACCCCCAGGAAGATTCCTGGAACTCATTTAATGTTAGAGGTTGAGTCGACCCCAGGGTCATAGTGCCGCTGGAAGGAGTAAGTAAATTGAAAATTCCACCTCATCGGGATTCGAACCTCCCGCCTCCAGCTTGTAACATAATGCCTCAACCAACTACATTACCGCGTGCCCCAAAAGAACTTCTGCTGGCTCCAAAATTACGAATCTGTCGATTCTTACAGCATACGTTACGCGACATTTACACTGGCAACCATGCGCATGCAATCAGCGCAGATGGTTCAGAAATAAGGGGGAAGAAAGGAGCCAAGTTTTTTTATGTCTTTTCTTATTAATTCAGTCGTGAGGTATTAAAAGTTGCTTGCACCCAGCAGTAATTTGTTCTCGCAGCCAGTTATCGGGTAGGAACTTTCCTTTTATTTTCTCCTTGTCGATGGCTTGAGAACAATGAACCGAATGATATGAAGAGAGGCTGTGGATGGCGATGAGTGTGGGGGGGAGGAGGGTGTCTCTGGGAGTCCAGTCACGGGTTTCTCAAATTGCTGAAACTCTCCAAGAATTTTAAAACGTTCGAATTGCAGAAGTCTTTTATTTCTTTTGCGACCAATTTCTTTCCATTCTGATATTTTAACGTCATGGGCCCACAGAACCTTAAGCAGTACACACACTCACATGAAGACGAATAGCTCAGTCGGTATAGTGATTGACTATTGGCTGGACGACGGAGGGGTCGCAGTTCAAATCCCTGTAAGGTCAAGAATTTTCCCTTCTCCGCGTCGTTCAGGCCAACCCTGGGGTCTATCTAGCCTCCTACCCAGTGGATACTGGGGGCTCTTTCCACGGAGGTAAAGCGGCCGGGTCGTGACGCTGACCACTCATCTCAAACTAGTGCCGAGGTCAAGAAGATGTGGATCTATACATCCACTCCCCCACACGTCTTCATGGCGTAGTGCTTAATTAGTTAAGCACAAGTACAAGTTCTTTAACTTACACTCACATGCCATTTCTATAAAATTCATTTTAATATTATCGTCCTTCCCAAGGCCTCGATTTTCCCTACTGCCCATTTCCTACAGGTTTGCCGACTAAATTTTGTATATATTTCTTGTGTCTCCCATACAAGCCATATATTGCGAATGGTGTTTTGATGCTGAACAGCAAGATGGTGTTTCTCTTCGCTCTGTCGATGACGACACAGCAAACAGAGAAGAACAGTTGTGGAGTAGCCTATATAGAATTCCTTGTGAATACCGGGAAGTGCTTCAACCGCTCCGTCGAGACACACACACAGAAGACATTCACGGGAATTCGGCATAGAGGAACATTATCAGCTTTGTGTATCTTATTCATGAACAAGATACCAGACACTCCCAGGGAAGCTATTGGTGTTGAGCTCTGCATCTACCACACCTGACAATTACGATTTTATATTACACTTCAGATATCAGTGGATACTATTTCTATGGCCATATTATGAAGGCTGGTCATGGTAGCCGAGCGGTCTAAGGCATGCACTGTCTTCGCTCGCTCGGAAGCCGGGATCGTGTGTTCGGATCTGTGTCCTGTGAGGTACGAACTGAATTCTTATATATTATTCTTATACACTGCCGGTCACGGTAGCCGAGCGGTCTAAGTCATGCTCTGCCTTCACTCAATCGGACGCTGGGATCGTGGGTTCGAATCCCACTCAGGGCATGAATGTTCGGTGTGTATATGCGTTTATTCTGTGTTTATGTTGCCCTGTGATTAGGTAGCGGCCTAACGACGTGCTGATCACTCAACCAATGAGTCCTATCTTCTGTGAAAAATGATTACGGAACCGAATAAGAGGCCTGGGCCCTGAATGGGCTGGAAGAGGCACTGAAGGAAAAAAGATGTTACCAAGAGAGTTCGTGAAAAGGTTTTGGTAAACAGGGGTCTTGAGTTGATTCTTAAGCTTAATGTACATATAAAAC
This sequence comes from Cryptotermes secundus, assembly GCF_002891405.2. Taxonomy (NCBI): domain Eukaryota; kingdom Metazoa; phylum Arthropoda; class Insecta; order Blattodea; family Kalotermitidae; genus Cryptotermes; species Cryptotermes secundus. Next base: position 1,256,036 of record NW_019720583.1, read on the forward strand.
ATAGAAATATCAATAAACTCATAGATAACTCCGAAGAAACACGTACATGGCTGCTGGACTTGTAAGGGTACGAGTATATCATTTACTCGACACCAAAAGGAAAATTATACTAATTAAATTCCGTCCCAAATACTTCACTGTGTAAAAGGGAATCATTGCATTTAGGTAATATCATCGTGTAGTTCACGCTGCGACTTCCGTCTACATTAAAATAAGGGCACACTTTTCTTCCGAAACACCATTAACCACTTACGGGATTTCAGGATATCACAAATAAGGAGACCATCAACTTCTTTTTATTGCTAGTGGGGTGGGACTAAGTTCCTTGTACTGCGGCCACTTCTGTCCTATTGTACCAGCCCCAGATGATAGGTGAGAGAGATTGTGGAGCAATTGTAGGAATGAAGATTGGCAGGGGAAACCGAAGTACTCGGAGAACACCTGCCCTAGCGCCACTTTGCCCACCACAAATCCCACTTGACCAAACCCGGGGTCGAACCCGGGCCGCCGGGGTTGGACGCCTGCGACTAACCGCTTGAGCTATGACGCGGCCCTGACCATCAACTTAGTTTTTCCTCTCGTGAGAACCTCGAAACTGACGCCATTTCGCTGAATCATGGCAAGAAGCCCAGACACATAGAGGCCTGACAGAACATTTGTATGTCTTTAGGATCGTGAAATAACGAAATTTGTGTGGAATTATAGTCGGAAACGGGAATTCGAAATACTTGAGATATATCCCACATAATGTCACTTTGTCTAGACGAAATATTTCATACAGCCATTTGTGTTAACTCCGATCTCCAACAATATGGCTGTTCCATTGGACATTATTTGTTGTCATAAGTTTGAAATGAAACCATGTTTCTGCTGAAGATTACACGAAGAATATTATAGTACTAGGCCCCTAGGCAGACGCAATGGCACTTTGGTACCATAGTGATCAGAGTGACTGAGCAGAGGGACCTGGCAGACCGGAAGTACTTCCATATCGTCCCCACCTGAAGACGAAAACAGAAGAATACTTTCCCGAATCGCTGTGGTCCTGCTTAAATATAGTACAATTGGCAAGTATTACAAAGAAGAACCAGTTAATTCTTTTAGGGAAATGAATTCTGTCTATTGCAGGAACCGCGTGAAACTCGCTCTGTGGGTAGAATTCAGAATGTTAAAGCAGGTCGCTCATATAGTAACCAGTTACCTCTAAAGGTTTATCCTAAATATCCACGCACTGTTGACCTCGGCACTAAATGTAGGAGAGTAGGCTGCGCTATAGTTCAAGCGTTTAGTCGCTAGCTTCCCACCGCGGCAGCCCGGGTTCGATCCCGGTTCTGGTCAAGTAGGATTTGTGGTGGACAAAGTGGCCCTGGGGCAGGTTTTCTCCGAGTACTTCGACTTCCCCTGCCAAACTTCATTCCACCAAATTCTCCATCATCATAATCACCCGAGGCAGGCTACAATAGGCCAATCAGTGGCCACCGTGTCGAGCGGACCCAGCTGGACTCCACTCCCCACTAAGCGAATTTAAAAAGAATGTAGGCCAGTATGTTATTTGCTGTCATAATGTGATATATGAGGGAGTAAGCTATCCAATTTGAATGTGTATATTCATGCAATTTGTTTCCTCTTCGGAAACGCGGTAGCCTACAATTCTGTTGTAACGAGCTGTGGCCTGTATAAATGTTAAGTGATTTCTGATTCTCACGGAGCGGGTTCGTGTAGCTGCGATGCTGTTTTTGTTTTTGTTTCTTTGAGTGGGGTTAGACTGAGCCCGTTTGTTACGTCGGCCACTAATTGGCCTATTGTACCAGCACCGGATGACAGATGATGATGAGTATGGAGCAGTCGGTGGAATGGGAATTAGCAAGGAAAACAACCTACTCTGAGAAAACCTGCCTCAGTGTCACTCTGTCCACCACAAATTCCACTTCAAATGACCTGGGCTCGAACACGGGACGCCGAATTAGGAAGCCGACGGCAAACCGCCTGAGCTATAGCAGGGCCTTTTCGTTTCCTTTCTTCACTCTGGGTTTCTCAGTCTCTTGAGGAAAATAAAGTTATATTTTGAAGTAGGCCACGACGCCCTCTTCTGCGATCCCATTTCATTGCACGATACATGACCTCTGAAGGTGAAACAATGTCACTAATTCTCGTAAGATGTAATCGTATAATACATATACAATAAATAATTGTGTATAGATATAAGTAACACAGACGTCTTTTCGTTTAGAAAGTAGTCTAAAATTGTATAAAGAACAAACTCCGTGTCCTGTAGTCCGAAAGTGAACTATACTGACCGAGCTACCTCCGCTTGTCGGCGAAGTTAGTACCAACTTTAGCGGATAGAAGGTGTCGCGTGGTCAGCCCAGCGAATCCCGGTTAATCTCGGTTTTCCAGACCGGAGCCTCTATTTCCGTGAAGTAGCTCCTCAGTTATCCTCACGAGACTGATGGACCCCGTTCCAGACCCACTACTTCTCAGAAAATCTGGTAGTGCCGGGAATCGAACCTGGGATCTCTATATCTGTAAGCAGGAACTCTGACAACTAGACCACAGAGGCGTTACGATGCTTCTAGGTGTTTGATTTCAATTTTCTGATTCATACTAAAATTTTATAATATCAATATAAATCAAGCAGAATTGTATAATTGTATTTGTATATAGTTTGTATATAATTGTATTTACAAATACATCACAATGTAACACATTTACTACTTGAAATGATGTCGGTTTACAATCGATGTTTATGACTAAGATTGCGGTTTCGTGAAACTTGATGCCATAATAGACACTAAGTTACACAGTGTTACATCCCAGAAGGCCACGAACTCTGTACCCGCCGCGCTGAGAACCCCAGGTTCCATTTCATTTAAAGCACAAAATATGGAACATGTATTTGAATTGCACTGAGCTCAACTTTTCCAGAAATTAAATTAGACCTGGGAATATCCACTTTCGATGTTTGCCCAGCAAATACTTCCTCTGCAGGAAGGAGTTTGTTCAGTAATACGCATTACAGCCTGAAACTTATGCACCCTGCTACGCAATAGGATTTATGAGAAACAACTTCTCAGGCAAATAAATGTCTTTAAGCTTTAATTTCGGAAACGCCCTGTCACAGACACAACCTTGATAATGGAGTTTCCGAGAATAGCCTACTGTATAACGTATTTAAAGCTGTAACCTGGCAAATGACGTACAATCCAGAAATACTCTGTTCGGGGATTCAGGTAGCGTTGATATCGCCATTTTGTACGAATTATCCATGCAGATTCACTCCAGATCACCATCACATGGGCCTAAATGTTATATATATTATATTATTTATTATACTGCAATTGGGTTTTAGCCCGGTGGCAGTAGTACACAATAGGACACAACAGACAAGTAACACACATTACACTAAGTGACAANTTATTTCCACCCCAATTTCACTTCGCCTCATTTATCACTTTCCTAACCCTTGGCCTAAAATTGCTTGGTTTACAGGACAGAGTACCTAAAGCATCTGCAGGCAGTTGGTTCCAGAGCTGTATGGTCCTATTTACAAAGGAGTGTTTCCCGATATCTGCCCGTTGCTTTCTACTCCTAATTTTCTTGCCATGATCACCCCTGCTCAGATAGCATGGTGTTTCTAATCTGTCACCTATAGCCTTCCAAGCCCGTTCTCCCGTGTATGCTTTGAAGAGAGCACATATGCACATATGTTCTGTTTATAACAGGAAGGACGCTTCTCAAACGCACTCGATTGGATTTGACTGCTGGTATAATGAACGGTTGCACCTGATATGCAAAGCTACCCCTGTAACAGACTGTGGAGGCGCATAGGGTTGTGAGACGTCGAGGCTCATAGATGGCGGTAATGTTGTCAGCCTCAGGCAACGGGTGCCTTTTACCCAGGAAGATTTCTGGTACTCATTTCTATTAGAGGTCGAGTCCGCCATAAGAAAATAGTGCTGCTAGAAGAATTAGATCAATTATCGGGAATCAAATCCGCGACCTTCCATCTTGTAACATAGCGTCTCAACGAATTACGTTATCACGTGTCACATATTGAATCTGATGACGAAACAAAGATTCCAGTAACCACAGTTACTGCAGACGTTCAAAACAACTGTATATGTATATTGATCCTGTAGCAAAACGAAAACTTTGGGGTGTAGTCAGTAAACATTTATCACAGATTAAAATAAACGAAAACGCAATCAACTGGAAGGTGTTAAATTTTCTTTCAGCAGCTGATACTCATTTAACTGCCTGAGAAACTCGAGTTATTATGGAAATGGAAATTCTATCTCCTTCATCGCAAGGGACAATAATTCAGCTCCTTGCAGCCACTTCGGCGAGTTCATACCCAACTCACTCTCTGATAGTTTCTTTATACAGGAATATACATTAATATTATATAAAATTTAAAAAGCTTAGACAAAAAATGCTTAAGATATTTGAGTGAATCTTTGAATAAAGATAGAAGATATACCGGAGTTGCATAAAGGAAAGATCATTAAGCTTCAATATAGCCTCCTTGGCGTTTGGGACACAGATGATGAGAGATAGCGAGGTTTCGTCACACGTAGTTCAATATTTGTGAAGTGATTTCTTGTCCTTTAATCACTAAAGTCTGTTGTATGTTGAGCATAAGATTTCTCTTTCATGGAAGCCGAAACAAGAAATTTGGGTGCGGTCAGGTTGAGCGAATTTAAGCGTCAAACAATGGTTCCCTCAGATTCGCATCAGTTTCCACTGAAATTTCGATCTAGAAAGTCAAGCACCGCAGATGAGCAGTATGGAGGTGAACGGTCTACTGGAATATGACCTGAGTGTCATAATCTTACGGCATATGAGAGAGAGAAGCTCCTCCATCATATTCTGATAAGAGCCCCAATGTATTGTTTCTTCGATAAGAGGAGATACCATTCCGGTTTGCAGCGTGTAACTTTCCACCAGTCCCCTTTGTATTTACCTTCTCAAAGTCGCAGAAATTTCTATACAACAAACGAACATGCAGTACGTGTGTTAACCATTCCGAACACACTGGAAAATGACCTTGTCAATGAATAACTTTTGTTGAGGAAGTGTACATTTGCATCCAACCGTCCATATATCAACAAACAACAAACAAACAAACTCAGTGATTTTAGTCCGCAAGCGAAATATACCGACCGAGTGACCGCCGCTTGTCGGCGAAGTTAGTGCTAACTTTAGCGGATAGAGGGTGTCGCGTGGTCAGTGCAACGAATTCCCATGGTCGTTAATCTCGGTTTTCTAGACCAGAACCGCTATTTCCTTGAAATAGCTCCTCAATTTTCCTCATGAGGCTGAGTCGACCCCGTTCTATACCCACTACTTCTCAGAAAATCTGGTAGCACAGGGAATCTAACCCAGGACCTCATGATCTGTAGCCTTGAACTCTAACGACTAGACCACAGAGTCGGTCCCTCCACATATCAAAGTAATGAATTTCAAGACATTCAACACCTGCACAAGTTGAATTTGTCGCAGAAACATTTTCAAGTATTGGAGCACGAGGCTTTGATATGTGGTGAAGACTCCATCAGTTTCTTTGAAAAATGTCTTAAAGAGTTCCGAGGGCAGGAATTTCAATTCATGTTCCTGCAGGCTTTTCTTATTGCTAGTTGGGCGCGACCAAGTCCTTTGTACTGCGGCCACTTCTGGCCTATTGTACCAGCCCCAGATGATAGGTGAGGGTGACTGTGGAGCAACTGGTGGAATGAAGATTGGCAGGGGAAACCGAAGTACTCGGAGAAAACCTGCTCCAGCACCACTTTCTCCACCACAAATCTCACTTGACCAGACTCGGGATCGAACCCGGCCGCCGCGGTGGGAAGCCAGCGACTAACCGCTTGAGCTATAGCGCGGCCTCCTGCAGGTTTTAGTTCGCCTCGGAATCTGCAATTACTTTGTGCAGTTGTACTTACCATCAGTCAGCAGACAGAGTCGAACGGAATGGTGAAGGATGAGAACGACGGGTTACCCTGTTCCTGCTGGCCTGCAGATGACCCCCAAACCACGAGACCGCAGGCGTGATGCAGGGTAACATAACTGTTCGGGAGGGAGCTACTACTGAGCTCAGGCTTAGGCGAGAGTGGGCGGTCAGCGCGGACCTGTCTCGACGAGTCATGATGGGCTGCATATAGTGAAGGGGGTGTGCGGGAACGAGAGGATACCTCAATAAAGTACATTTAGTGAAATACGGGTGGGTACGCGGTAGCGTAGTTAGTTGAGGCACTATGATACAAGCCGGAAGGTCGGGGGTTCAAGTCCCGATGATGTCATTGGATTTTTCAACTGACCTAATCCTTCCAGTTCTGAGTTCGACTCAGCCTCTAACAGAAATGAGTACCAGGAATTAATTAAATAATTTTCTCGGGGAGTAAAGCGCGGCCGGCGCGTAAGGCTGACAACCTTACCGCCATCTTTGAGCCGACTGGCTAGATAATGTGGGACCCTCAACGTCTCAGAACCCTACGGGCCTTCACGGCCTGGTACAGGGATAGCTTTACTTTACTGATGGGTAAGACGGAATTGAAATGAAGATCATAAGTAGCTACTAATAGTAAGATGAAAGAAGGTACAAAACGATAAACGTTAAGCACGGGGAGGCAGGCTTCGCATCCTTTCGAGTCTTGAATGGTTACAAGGAAAGACTACCGAAACTCTTCATGTACACAAGTTGAAATAAGAGACTATGAGTAGCTAGTGGCTCCTTCATGTTTAAATTGTCAACAGAACCAAACTTCCTTTTCAGCGATTGCCAGTTACAAACTTGGTCTCATATTGCACGGGAACGTATACATAAACGGAGCCGCGATAGCGTAGTCGGTATAGCGATTAGCTAGAAGACTGAGGAGTAGGAGTTCGAGTCCCGGTAACTTTAAGAATTTTCACATCTCATCAAGATCGGTCCTGGGGTCTACCCAATCTCCTATTTAATGGGTAACGGGGTATCTTTCCACGGGGTAAAGCGGAAGGGGCGTGTAGCTGACCACTAACCTCCAGCTATTGCTGAGTTCAAGAAAATGTGGATCTATACATCCACTCTCCCCTACGCCTTCGTGGCGTAGTGCTTAATTAGTCACGCACAGGGACAACTTCATCTTTTTTCTCCTTGACACTTGAGCCCCAGTGGGCCTAGGCCTATCTCCATGAATTTCTCCATTCCCTTCGGCTTTTCAAGATCTTGGACATTCGGTAGGACTTCTTGGGCGGGTGATCACCTCGTCCCAAGGCCTCTACTTGTACACAAACACAGAAAAACGCACGCACACATCCATGCCTGAGTGGGATTCGAACCCACGATTCCGGCTTCCGAGCGAGCAAAGACAGTGCACGCCTTAGATGGCTGGGCTACCGTGACCGGCACGTTACCTTTTACCTATATATAAATGCATCAGTTCGTTTACGGTTTTTATTTTAGGCTGTCGGCTTTGACGTTGCCACAGCAGTGACTATGATCGATACACAAATTTGAGACAAAACGTCGTATAGTCTAGCAGAAGTTCACTGACGTTTCGGAGGTCGCACTGCTTCCATCTTTAGGGTTAAAGAATAAGTCATGCAAGAAACAAGGAAGAAGTAACTGGCAAACAGAGCTGTTTTAATTACGACTTATATAACGTCGCCCTCAGTAGCTTGAGTTGTATAGCGTCGTTTATTAAAGCAATTAATGAATAATTAAATTGGAAAGTACGAGGAGGAAGCAACTGTTGACTATTTCAAGGCGTCACTTCGGTGTTCACATAAATGGAATGAGGAAAACCACGAAAGACGCAAGTCAAGGTAGTTGATGTCACGGCCGAGATTCGAATCGTGAACCAGCAGGACAGAAGCGTCACATCAGCCAAATTCCCCATTACGTAACTGCAAAACTGGACGCCGTGTACGAGACTTATTAAGGCAGCCACAACGAAGTCACGCGTTTCAATAAATCCGTGCTCATGAGAGACCCGGGCGCCGAGCAGTACGTAAAGTATTCGTAGGGTAACAGAAGAGACAAAAATCTGAGTTTAATTAGCGCCGTGTTGCCAACGCAAACATCATTGCGGTTGCCAAAGTAATTCGCAGTGCACCTGCCTCTGTTTTCTGTGAAATGTGAGAAAAGAACACAATTGAACCGCCCATTTATTGCAAGAGGACTTCTCCCTCATGCACAGGACAATTGGATCAGGTAGCAGAGGGTCACTTGTAATTTATCATTTTAATCATTCTGCTCCGTATTAATAATATTCCTCGTTCAGGTCCCGATGAGGTCATTGGATTTCTTTCAATTGACTTAATCCTTCCAGCCGCACTATGACCCTGGGGTTGACTCAGACTCTAACAGAAATGAGTATCAGGAATATTATTGGTGGTTAAGGGTGGCCGGCGCGTAGGGCTGACGGCCTTGCCGCCATCTATGAGCCGATTTTCTAGAAAATTTGGGAATCTTAACATCTCGCAATGACCGCCAATCTCATCTCCTTCGATTTGTTTACCCTATCAATGAATGGAGAAGACTGCAAGTTTTAAAGCTAGTCGATATGCAATTCGCTTCAGTAATGTTTTACTTCCTGTCTATCTGAACTTATTTCATAAATGAAGAACTCGAGACTTTTGTTCAGATGCATTCATTCATCAATGGCTCTACAGCCCTTTGTTGGGCCCTGGCCTCTACTTCAGTTTCGTAATCTCTTTTCCATGGACGATAGGACTCCTTGGACGAGTGATCAGCCCGTCGCAAGGCCGCTACCTACACACAGGACAACACAAACACACAGACATCCATGCCTTGAGTGGGTTACGAACCCATGATCTCAGCTTTCGAACGAGCAGAGACAGTTCATGCCTTAGACCGCGCTGTCGCTCTGATCGGTCTTGGGTTCAGATATTACGTAATACAAAATTCCAAACAATACTGATTGATTAATTAGCAATTTATATTTAACTGTTTCTGCAAGAAATTTTGAATACACTGTAGCAATATGTAGAATGGGCTGCATACCTCACGGCATCTGCTTTGTTTAGAATGTCGTTCTGTAAGCTACACACCTGAAAGCGTAAAATCATACTAACATAACACTGTAATTTTTCTCACTTAATATCTATATGTGCTAATAACAATATGGTATGAATCTCCAAGTGATATCAGTACAGAATCACCATCATTCATCTCGAAAGTCTCCGTAACTAGAAATTACGGTAGACATATCCCTCCACAGTACAACGTACATAACAAAGGTATCATCCACACACAATTTGCAATATTAGCATCAACTATGATAGAAGATCTATTTATTCGCCAGTGTGTTATACAAACAAGAGGGCAATAGTCTACCCATAGTCCTATGTCCATGGATACTGGTACGTAAATGGTAGCGCACCGGTATGTCTGATGGCTAACTTACTGCACTATACGTCCCTGAGCGGAAAATTAACACGCTAGTTTCAGCATGCACAAAACACGCAAGCGTATTCATTCATGATCTGCTTCAAGACATCCGAAACAGCGAGCTTCAGTTGTCAGGACAAGAGAATTGTATTAACAAACATCAGTTGCCCTCGAAAATTGCGGTCACGTGGGCAGAATTTCTGCTTCTTGGTCGGGAGGTCCCGGGTTCAAAGTTCTTCCAGAGACCGACTGTCTACATTGAGGCTTAAGATATTCCTCAGCCTTTCAGGGCAAATACCTCAAATTAATACATCACCATTTCTTTCCATATGCTTTTTAGTTCATTATTCACTAATGGATCCTGTACAGTCCGAAATACTAACAATTCCGTCATACTTACTTTCTTACTTACGCATGGAGCTGAGCCCTTCTTGAGGAGCCGCCAATTCTGCAGCTACTAAAAGAATTTCCCAGCATTTTATGGAACCCGAAGGTTCATTACCGTGTTCACAAGAGCCCTCCACTGGTCCCTATCCTGAGTCAGATCAATCCAATCCATAACATCCCAATCTGTTTCCCCAAGATCCATTTTAATACTGTCCACCCACCTATGCCTTTGTCTTCCAGTGGTCTCTTTCTTTCCGGTTTTCCCACCAATATCCTACATCCATTCCTCTTCTCCCCATTCGTGCTACATGCCCTGACCACCTCATCCTCCTGACTTGGTCAGTCTAATTATACTTGGAGAAGAGTACAAGTTATGAAACTCCTCATTATGCAGTTCAACAATTCCGTCATATTAACCATAAATAAATAAATATTTTTATATACCTTATTTACAGGATGTCATTTCGAAACAGGATATCCCCTTTATTGTACTGTAAGTGTTAATTATATTCTATTTCCAGCAGAAATGCTACTCAAAATTAAAACGCACACACCCGAAGGACGAGGTTGGGAAAACAACTGGAGACGATCGGAGAAGACAGCAAAAGTTATGCAGAGGAAAGAAACACTCTAAAGGCGGAATTTAACTTATGTCAGTCACTGCAGAAATTGTCTTGGAAATGTGGTGACAACTTTCCTTTATCGACTTGCACGCTCGTGATAATTCTGCAGCATAATATACTGCAGGATAAATGTAATGGGAGGATTCTAAACAAGTTACGTTATTTTGTTAAGTGAAGAAGTGCAAACGAAGAAGAAAATGCTTCTCTGCAAATATGACTAGAGCGCACCTGTAATGGCATCCAACTCGTTACAAACGAATAACATTTTCGAAACAAAAAGCGATTGTGTAAAATTACCTAGTTCTCTATGCTAACTTGAAGAATACTGGCATTTTTCAGATCAGTACAGTCTTGCAATATATTGTCGTGTCATTGCTAGGCAACGTGACAAGAAATTGTGTGGGTTTCGGATTTGGCGAATATTTATTGGACAATCACTCTTTACACTCACAAATACAATTATTGACTCTTATAAGGTCTTCGGATGTTTCTTCTTCAATGTTAGAACCCTCTTGCACCGCTATTCTCGGTGAAGTGCCTTCTGCTCTGCTCGGAGCTCAACTGTCCTTAGCTCTCGTCGGATACGAACTGACTGTTCTCTTGTCGAATAAGAACTGTTATATCCTGCACTCGGACTGAATAGGGAAAACCTTGTCGAAGGATTAATTTCGCCCGTTGCTATGCAACGAATCTCCTGTTTCCGCGGGAATACATTTCATTACAAATAACGGTAGAAACCCCACTGTTAGGCTTTTATCTCTGAGGCAACCATTTCCTAGGCATGGCTGCCTAGGAATTGCTAGCCGTTGACTAGTGATGGACGTATTAGTCTGTCTTTCAGGCAGCACGCCAAAATATATACGGATCATAAGCTCCGTAAGACTTTACTAAGGTCATGACTACACGACCTACCCCACGCTATAGTCGCTTCTACCGTCATAAAATAAGGTCAACACGTAGCGGTCGCAGAGTTGCTTCACAAAAAAAAAACATTTCTATTCCATTTTTGTACAATTTTAACTTCCATGTTTTCATCTTTAGTTTCTAATTTTAACCTTTATATCTTCAATTTTACTAAATTAAATTTTATTATCTAAGCATTTAAGATTTTACGTTTTGACCAAATAGACTCAGTTTATGAATTTATTCATTTAAATAATTTCAAGACATAATAAGGATCCTTATTTGAAAAATTAAATAAAAATTAACTGCAATTCAACAGCTGAAGCTTGAGCATTGTACGCCTGATGATGGCCTGGTATAAGGGTCGAAACATGTTGCGTTTGTAAAATCAAATATAAACAAATGTTGATACAGTAGTGTCTTTGTTTTTAAACACAGAATATTGTTTTGTGGACGGCATACCTTATGTACATTTATACACATTAAATATATTGTAACGTGTTTTGCCACTGAAGACGCCGTTCAGATTGTTAATTGGTTTACTTAACAACCTACAAGTCTCGGCTACAATTACCTATAACAATGTTACTGGTTTACACAATTTACAACCCTACACAATAATCTGTCCACTCCGTCCTCAGTAGTCTACACGTATTCACAGCACGATACGGGAGCTATACCAGTGCCACTGTATTACACACTCCCAATACCTTCTCAGCTATCACAGACTATCACTGATTATCACGCGTTCCGGTATTCGTCTTTCCGTGTTCACGACCCGCACTGTGTCACCTGATCACAAAACTCGCTGCTCATTATTTAGCCTCGGCACGGACAAGACAGAAAACAGTTACGTCATAGGTACCGCTATTGCCTGACGCCGTGTTTGCCGATAGCCTAGCAACGTTGAGGGGAGTTGTTTACTGCTGCATAGCAACCGTGGCATCCCTTGGTCACGTCACCGTGGGAGGGGGCGGGGTGTTGACTGGCCTATTACCGTAGCAACGGCAACGCTCCGAAGGTGTTACATCACCGCTGGCGGGGGAGGGGGTGTCCTGCACAGCGCAAATACGTCACAATATTTAAGGTTCTCTAAGATCTCACATTCATGACATAAGATGTACGGAGATTTAAATATCTTGTTGGAATACACCCACGTATGAACAAGTGCAAAATATGGAGATTTTTACGTAGAACACTGTTTCACCTTACGAGTAGGGCGGAACCACGAATACAGACTGAATCTCTAATTTACAAAATGAGAATGAGTGACATAGATCGCTGAGATGAATTTCCGTAAATATGACTCTACAAGAGACACTGACTAGCTGAGGAGTGTCACATATTTCAACACAGAAAACTTAGTTGTAATGTCACGTGACACGAGAGCTGTATACATAGGATATTCTCCAAAAGTAACTCACCTGTAGATCGGCATTTAGCAGTAGTGGTGGTGGTGGTGGTGGTGGTGGTAGTAGAAGTTAGGGCGATAGTTGTAGTGACATTACGAGTAGCAGCAGCACTATTAGTTTTATTAGTATTATTATTATTACTACTACTAGTAGTAGTAGTATTAGTGCCGGTCACAGTAGCCGAGCGGTCTAAGGCATGTTCTCTCTTCGCTCGCTTGGAAACCGGGATCGTGGGTTCGAATCCCACTCAGGGCATGGATGTTTAGTTTGTGTGTGTGCGTTTTACTGTTTTTGTGTACAGGTAGAGGCCTTGCGACGAGCTGATCACCCGCCCAAGGAGTCCTACCGAATGTGTAAGATCTAGAAAAACCGAAGTTAACGGAGAAGTTCATGGAGGTAAGCCTAGGCCCACTGGGGCTGTAGTGTCAAGGAAAAAAAAGTAGTATTTGTGGTGGCCAGTCGAGGTAACAGAGCGGTCTAAAGCAAGAACGGTCTTCACTCGCTCGGACGCTGGGATCGTGGTTTCGAATCTCACTCAAGGCATGGATATTTTGTGTGTATGCGTTTATTCTGTGCCTGTGTTGTCCTATGTTTAGGTAGCGGCCCTGCGACGGGCTGATCACACGTCCAAGGCGTCCTACCGTCTGTGAAAAATGATTACGCAATCAATAAGATGCCAGGGCCCTGAATGGGCTGGAAAAGCAAATTAAAAAGTAGTAGTAGTAGTAGTAGTAGTAGTAGTAGTAGTAGTAGTAGTAGTAGCAGCAGCAGCAGAAGTACTAACAGTATGGTATAATGAAAGCATGTTGTTTATGAGTGTGTGGGAACAGGACAGTATCCTCATCCGATTGTCTAACCGTCATTTTCTCAGTTCAGTGCCATCGTCTCTAGAGAGAGAGAGGGAGAGAGAGACCCTGTCCCTCATTTTTTAAAGAAGTTTGGCGAACGACGAATTTGCTGGGCGCATCTATACTCAGCTGCCGAAACCCCTTTTTACAATGGATAAGACATAAACGCAACCATAATGTTATAGATTAATTGTATTAACTCTTTTGTCTCTATGTGATGAATATCGTTCTTTTCACATGTAAAATTAGAAGACAGGGATCGCCTCTGTGGTCTAGTTGTCAGAGGTCCTGGGTTCTATTCCCGGCGATACCAGATTTTCTGAGAAGTAGTTGGTCTGAAACGGGGTCCACTCAGGCTCGTGAGGATAATTGAGGAAATATTTCAAGGAAATAGCGGCTCCGGTCTAGAAAACCGAGATTAACGGCTGTGGGGATCCGTTGTGCTGACCATGTGACACCCTCTATCAGCAAAAAGTTGGTATTAACTTCACCGCTTGGTCGGTACAGTTCGCTTGCGGACTAGGCCACGAAGTTTTTTATTAGAAGACAGCACAAAGAACGAGGTTCTAACCGGAAAATTCAGTGTCACGTTCTCTGATGGCATCGGTTTTGTTACAATAACAAATATTAGTTAATATTGTTTTACAGAAACTTCATCAGAGTATGTAGACCCATAGCTCCTGTGTTATTATAAAAAGTAGTTTTCAGATATTGAATTGGGGTCATTCCCTTTTCCTCTCCCCCAAACCGTAGTTTGAAAAATGTTATGAATGTGACACACAAAGCCAACAATAATTAGACAATTAAGTAAATCTATATATATTTCCAATTCGAAGACCCAAACTCCCATTGCTTCTAGCACATATCACGAAGTTTCATTTCTCGATGTGGAATTACCCGAATGTTGACGTAATTCTGTATTTTTCTTCTTAACTTTTCCAAATACAATTCCCTCTCCTATTTTCCCCAAAATTTGGCGTACTTTTATCCACATATACTTTTGAGTCAGAAGGTGTTCCTTAAAGTCAATACTAGATATCCAGACAGCTGCTGCCACCTGGACAGTAAGGAATGTGTGAATTACATGACACTTAACACTTAGTCCAACACTAATTTATTAAAATATGATTACGTATAGGCAATAATATATTCCTTGCTTACAAAATTGAACAAGTTGTAACAATTGATGTAAACATGGAAAAATAGAGAGAGACTAAGAAAGATGACTAGAAATGCCACTGCCTTGACAATGAGTATAATAAGTCTAAAAATTGTAGAGTAAATCTGACAGTATTTTCAGGTAAGGAGTTGAGAGACAGAGAGAAACGTTAACGTAAAATCAAGAACAAAACCAATATACATAGACTAGGCCTATGTATGATATTCCTTGACTTTTCAATCTAGTTAACTGCATTCGACTCATTTCACACCAAGGATGCCTTGCTCCCAGTTACATCGAACAGTTTTACTGTTTGGTTAACAACACTGGGAGTTGCCTCTTCCTTAGAAGAGGAAACTGGCAAATCATGAATCTTGGTGTGCATGGTGCCCAGGCTGATGGGTGGTCAAGCTGCAAATCAAAAGTCCAGTAAATTGTAAAGCTGTAAATTAATAAAGAGTATTTTCCAATAATTTATTGTATTGAGTTTTCAACATGGAAAAGTACAAATATTGCAATACAACCAAAACTAACGATAACAACAGCTGTCGCTCTGCCTTCTTACACAATACCAACTGGCTACTGCCTGACTCACAATCACAAGAGATCCTTGGGATGAAATGGCTGCAGCATAGCATAATGTTATGTCTTGGACTTTCAACTCAATCACAAAAGTACTGCAGAAACAAAATGTTTAAACTGACTAGTCTCTTACACTTAACAATAAATACAATAAATTAAATGGGATAGAATTTGGCCATTCTAGTTAGCAATCTTTCCAGCTTTTCTGATTAACTTTTCAAACTCAAATTCCCTTGCATCTTCCTTTGGCTATTTCCTTTTCCTGGAACTCAAAAGATAACCAAAGTCCAACCCATTATCCTGTGTTATAATAAGTTATACAATAAATTACAGCAAACACAAAGACAACTAAGGTAAAAGCTCTACCTCTAGTGCTGACAAATTCTTCCTTCTCACCACTTGGCTAAGATACTCAAACTAGAAATATGGCACCTGACACTCAGAACGTTTCCTGAACTACCCATATAAACCTACAACTAGATGAAAAATCATTTAAGTAGTGAATCATTTCATTGGATAAATACAACCCATCAATACGTACACCTAAATGCAATGTGACACTAGACAGAAGCAATAAAGACATGCACTGCGAGATAGAAGCAGCGGCGGCGCGACTCTCCTCTGTGGACCGCGGTCCAACAGTGACATAACGTTTAGCATAGAGAAATTACTGTACTTAACAGACCAAACTCACTTGTTTCAAAAGTCCTTGCGCTCAAAGCATTACCTGTCAGCCCACTGTATATACTATAGTATGCAAGGAGGGAAGGACTACAACTATGGGGAGAGGTGAGGAGTATGTAACCAGAATGGCCGCTCACAAACGAAGTAACAAATACTTCACAAAATACTAAAATGAGATTCATAAAGTTAGTTTTGTTACTTCAGTGAGCAGGGAATAAAATATAGGAAACTGGTGCATCATATCATGGTCTGAGAGCAAACCTTCGACTAGAAGGAAGGCTTCCTTTCGGACCAGTCTTCTGTGCATCTAATATGTTCGTCACTCGATCTAAAGCTACACTTTTAAGAACTTCATAAGTTATTGCATCAATTACATGTTTGAGGTACTGCATTACAGAAACCCCCTGTCTCTTCTATAAAAGTTTATGGAATGCTTAGTCACAAAATGTTTCAGTCCTACACCAGAGCATATTGTCCAGTGCTGGAAAATGAGGATACATCCTTACAGCATGAGTCTGGCCCTCAGAAATCAAGTTTTACAAACTAGATCTACACCACACAAAGTTGAATACAAGTCCTAGAGTACCAGCAACAGCCTTCAAATGCAGTATATATTTGTCTCATTTTTATTTTTATGTATATATATATATTTTGTATTAGGCCAGTTAAGAGTCAGTTTCCCAACACATGTCTTGTCCTACAAGCCACATATAAACCAACATATAGTTTGTGCTTTGTTCTCCAGAGATCACTCTGTTACATCAACTTGTCACTGTATCCTCTGTTTAATCTCATGTCAAATAGACTGCAATTGACTGGCCTTGCTTCTAGATAAAAAGGATAAGAATAATTAATATTTAAGAAAGAGTATTTAAATATATAATCAAGCAAACCACTATGTATGAGGAATGAGGAAAATACCAAAGTTAACAAACTCATTTGTTTTCCACATTAAGTCAGTACCACTTTGGCAAAATTGCATCCGTTAAGTAGGTGAATGAGTTCTATAAAGCTTCAAAAGTTATTTATACTTTTAATTGTAGAACAGGTATCAATCACAATCTTGATAAATGCAGAAGCAGTTTTCAAAACTAGTCTCCACAACCCAAAATACACTTGGAACCTCTTTTATGAATCACTATCTATATGTAGCTTCATCCATCACATTTGGGTTCCAGTACTTCATTTGTCCTCATGGAAATAGCTCTCTGTACATTTTCCATAGAACTTAACAGATGTATGCACCATTGTTTTGAGTATCATACAAAATATTCCACTTTAAATCTAAGGTGGCGTTGCAGTCTCTAAAGGGGCAAAACGCTAATGGCTGCAAAAACCAAGCCTAATATTACCATTTAGAAATATGGCCCTTGGTTTCTTCAGAAATTTAACATAGTTAGCAACTATAATAGATCTCACATAAGCAATTATATTGGCATTAACTATATAAAGGGCCAAACTGTGAGAAATTTATCAAGGAATGTTCACAAGTAACACTAAATGTACATCTTTCTTCGTTGATTTATCAAGGGGCAAGTAACATTGAAAAAGTGCATTGAGTTTCCTGAACTTTCAGTTAATAATCTACTCTTTTGTAGTTAAACTCTTATCCTCAACAGCATGATAAAGTTTTCTTATCAAAAAGGTTTCTCTATCTCTTTCCTAATCTCAGGCAAAGTATAATATATATACATTTTTCATTTTTAAATCTTCACCATTGTGACCATGAAAGATAAAGTCCATCAAAATTTTGTATTCAAAAACTCCTGACATATTGCATGAGTCCTGATTCCTTCCACTGTAACCTCGGTCGGTCAATCGGGCCATCTACAGGGATCGAACATATGGCCAGCGAGCGGGTATTGACATTGGCTTGCTACGCAGTGGTGCAAGTGGCTAGACTCACTCGGTATCCAGTGTATTGCTTGCGATTACACGTGTTACTGAAGTAATAAATATTTTGGTAGACTACGTGTGAGGGGGCAGCTGCAGTACCCCACCCACAATAGACAAGCACATTTCAGTCCACCGAGGAAGTCAAAGTAGAAAGACAGAGCAATAACAACTTGGCCACCGAGCGTGTAAGCAGAAATGCTCGCTCGCCAGCCTAGTTAGGTAGGGAACGGAGAAGTGAAGGAGTGCCCGATGCCCGTACAAGCTCACCTAGCTCAGAAACTCCTATCGCAAAGGGAACTATCTGACACTATAGAAACTTTAAGAACACGAAGAGATAACAAAGTCTCCTTCGTTAGATATTTAAATTTCTGCATACTTTTTTCATGTCTTTCATTTAAAATCTTTTGCCCACTAGGAATGCATTTGTTAAATTTGATAAGTGTTCTTACAAAAATAAATTTCTTTCATGGAAGTTGACAGCATATTTGGGCAGCATATTTGATAGGTTACCTGATTTATTTTCTTTATTTATATTAGTTATTTATTTAATTATGGATTATTGTTCTGTGCAAGTCTGTGTGGTTCCCCCAAAACCTTTCAAATCATAATAATAGTAATAATAATACTAATAATAAAATAGAACTCAATTGCAAGTTTTCACGTTGCCTGAGATTTTCGTTGGATGGCAGAACAGAAAGAAATAACCAAGGATAAAGGAAACACAAGCCAGTGAATGCAGTGTGTTAGTAGCTGGGTTGTGGAAAACTTGTCAGGATTGCATCTTAAGCAAATGAAACGAAATAAAAAGTGGTCAACACAAAACAACTTGTTTAATTGTTCTGAAAACTCAAACTAATTTATAAATAATACCTCCATAAACGTTGCACTTATGCCAAAAGAAGTCAGTTCCATTGTCACATGCATGTGTGTGTGTGTATCAACTCATAATAAGATATTTAAGGTGACTGTATGCTGCGCCTCTGCTTGTGACAATAAAATAATAATAATGATAATAATAATAATAATCATAATTATATATGCAGTGTTAATCACATACTTTGTCAAGTGACTAAACGAAAACTACATGAACAGAAGGATTCAAGTATCATAAAAGTTTTAGATTGTGTTATACATAAATAAATAAATAAGTTTACTGTTATCACACCCACAAAAACAAAAGAAACTTTGCAATATCTACTGAAAGAAAATAGCCGTTATATTGTCCATGGGGGGTAGCTCTGGAGTGGCTCCCCCCCACGGTTACGGCAACATCTCCATGACTAGTAACACATAACAGAACAAAAAAGTCAAGATTTTGAGGACTCCCTTCTGGGTGTACAAGACTTGCACTATTGTTGTTGACTAGCTCATTGTTTGGCTCAGTATGATCCAGATTATAATTAATGTACTGCTCATAATTGTACGACAGTACAAATGGAAAGATATACCTCTTCTGAAGGCTGCATTTGTCTCGGAACAATGGGGGGAAGTTTGCAAGGGGATACGAACATGACTGTACTTGCTACAGTCTGAGATACGGAGCATGGGACATATATCTTCATATTTCCCAGCAAAAGCTGTTTTCTCAAGATTATTGCATCCTGATAAATTACGTACGTAGAGAGAATATGGAGACAAATGCAGCCTCAGTTGACTAGCATGGTCACATTAACAACCGCACTGCCAATATGGCGGCGGTCCGTAACAGTTTCTTCTTCAACATTTATGTAGCTTTACTCTTGTTGGTTTTGAAGGAAACCTGCAAGACGCGATTGCCCAGAGTGTAGCCATTCAATGACTGGATTGCAACGACGGCCTCATCATAATTGGTCATCGTAACAAATCCAAACCCTTTGCACTTGTTGGTCTGCAGGTCTCGAATGACTTTTACACTCTGCACCGCACCGAAGGGCCCGAACAGTTGCCACAAGACGTTCTCTTCCGTCTCAGGAGCGAGGTTGTATACGAAGATACACCAGCCAGAACCGTTCATGGCATTCCCTGGGAGCATTGAGTTGGCCAGGAGATCACCGGCCAATGGTGAATACCTACAATGCCAAACCGTCCAGATTGAATGCACGAGCTTACCTCATGTCCTAGAACAATCAGATTGGATAAGAATTGGGAAAGAACAGGACGGCCATAACATCCTCGTCTGGTTTGTTATTCCAGTGTGCCTCAACTGTACATATGAGGCTCTCTCTACACACGTCGGAATTGTGGTGGGTAACTGGAGATGTACATATATTGTGGCAGTGGAAAGGACCGCGGGAAGAGGTGGGAAACTCGCCGGTCTGATAGGAAGAGTGACAGTGATTGGCTAATGCATGCGAAGGGAATGGGCTCCTCATTGGAAGTCAGGGAGTAAGTGAGGCCTGGTTAAGGAAAGGGGGACACTTTACGGAAAGGTAGATGAGGTTAAGGAACTAAAGCAACGGATAACTGGAGCAGGAAATTGGATGACGGGATGAGAGTCAACACGGAAGGTGGTCCGAAGATGGGTGCTCACTTCGGTGAGAGTAATGTGCCCATCTGTTGATGTTTGAAGATTGTCACAATTCACAAAGCTGACAAGTGCTGTCTGGATATACAATTCAATTGGAAAAGAACCGTGAAAAAAGCTGAGAAGAGAGAATCACAAAAGAGGCGGAAGTCAGCCGAAAATCGATGAAAATGCTCTATTCTGGCCTGATGTCGAATTGTTTTTCTAAGAATGTGTTGGCTGGAAAGAGAAAAAAATGCCTTTAAACATATTTACTAAGGTATTATGTGTGGAATGGGGAATATGTAACGAACATGTTGAAAGAGACGAGGCATTTGTTACTTAGGTTGGGCTTCTGTATGGGTGACCATGAACTGCAAGCAGGTCGGGTCTCGGGGATGGAAACGGCTGAGGCAGTCGTGGCAAATGTACACAGTCGATCTCGAACTTCGTATCAAGGCAACAAAAAGTAGAAGAACTGGCCTCCACATCGAAGATTCTGGTTTACGTGTCACGCTCGGAAGTAATTTCATTATGACGTGCATGCACAGAGAACAGACAGTTGTTATATCTATAGATACTCACAGATAACTAACGCGTTCATTCAAAGAACAGTGAAATGTGTTGACGTGTCCCTTAACCGGAGAAATAGGCAGTGTGTACCGAAAGGCACGGGCAGTATAACTCTTTATGGACTGATGAAATGCTGTAAATGTCGATCAGAGCAAGAGAAGAACATGATAATCAGTGTTACAGAAGAAGAAAAAATTTGGTCAACTGAGAAGAGATACCGCTCTCAGCCATGAGGTGGGGTGGTTCGTCAGCGGAGGAAGGTGAAAGCTGAAGGGCGAACGTGTGGGGTATGTGGTAGCTTAGTTGCTTGAGACACTATGCTGCAAACCGAAAGTTCGCGTTTTCGAGTCCAGATGAGGTGGATTTTTTCAATTGACCTAATCCTTCCGGCCGCACTGTGGCACTGGGGTCGACTCAGCCTCTAACAGAAATGAGTACCAGGAATCTTCCTGGAGGTAAAGGACGGCAGGCGCGTAAGGGCTGCCATCCCTACCGCCATCTGTGATTCGACTGCCTAGAAAATGTGGGAGACTCTATCTCTCACAACCCTATGAGCCTTGACGGACTGCTACAGGGATAACTTCACCTATTTTTAAGGGCGAAGGTGTTGGTAGCGTCGTAATAATATATCGCAAAGTAAATTTTCCTATTGTATCAGATATAACATTGCAAAGAGAACAACACTTTGCAATTTAATTTGGCGTAAATGTGTCAAGTGTATATTACGTTGATAGTTATTGAAAATAGAAGCTGTGATTTATCTCAAGTCTCTTTGGTAAGACGGCATCGTTTTTTAAGGAATTTTGTAGTTATTCTTAAGGCACGGGCTACACTGGTTCTGTGTAAAATACAATCTTATTCTTGTAGATATCTCTAACTGCGAACCCAATACCGGAAGACTAGAACTATTTGAGTAATTTCGAACATGAAACAAGTGATGATGCAGACGGATTGATGGACATGCTGTCTCAGCTTGTCCTTTATACTTGTATATAGACTTCTTGTAAGACTCCAACGTATCGCATAAAAATTAATTGAAAATTTGGGCAGAGACCGCCATGAGGAAAGAAAAAGTACACGATCCACTGAAGGGAATGGGTACGTAAGAATGCTGACAGGCAAAAAGAAAACGTGGAAAATTAATTCTCAGATATTCTGTTTGAAATGGTAAGATGGAGCGAGTAGCTGATCGTTAATGAAAAAGTAAACTTTCGCGATCGGGAAAAGAAGGAAGAGTGTAGTGAGGGGTACCTATCGGCAGAAGCTGAGACGGATATCGGATATGAGCGCCGGCAGAACAGTAGCAGAACATGAATATCGGCAGGATTTCAGATGTGACGTACATGAGTACTGAAAGAGGCCAGTACCAGAATGCACAATGAACCACTCAGCAGCAGACATTACAAAGGAAGCTAACGAGAGCAGACATATGCACGAGCAATGGAGAAGGTCAGTTCGTCAAATGTGGAACTTCATAATTGCATAAGCCTGGGTTCAGAACGTAGACAGGAAAGCTGAAATAGACCCAATTTGACTGATAATGATAACCTGAGTAGGAAAAGTGTCTACATTCTGATTGCAAAGAGGTAGAACAACCGAGTAGATCTAATCCACCATCAGATGTATACTGGCAAGTTCTTGCCTTAATGTTTGGTCAGAAATGGTGCGGAAGCTGTCCATGGACGTGGATGCAAAGCGAACTTTATATTTGAGCGTATGCGTAAAAATACGTAAAAATGCGCGGAGAGGAAATGCAAAAGNGAATATGTTAAGGCGCGGTTCATGATCCACCATCAGATGTTTATTGGCAAGTTCTTGCCTTAATGTTTGGTCAGAAATAGTGCGGAAGCTGTCCATGGACGTGGATGCAAAGCGAACTTCATATTTGAGTGTATGCGTAAAAATACGTAAAAATGCGCGGAGAGGAAATGCAAAAGTGAGTGAGTAAGGCGTCTGTCGACAGGAAAGAGGCAAGGAACACGACCGACCAGATCGAAGAAGAAATATTTTCATTGACTATTGTCGACCGCCTCTGTGGTCTAGTGGTCAGAGTTCCTGCCTACAGAACCAGAGGTCCGGGCTCGATTTCCGGCTCTACCAGATTTTCTGAGAAGTAGTGGGTCTGGAACGGGGTCCACTCAGCCTCGTAAGGATAACTGAGGACATATTTCAAGGAAATAGCAACTCCGATCTTGAAAACTGAAATTAACGGCTGTAGGGATCAACTGCGCTGACCACGTCACACCCTCTATCCGCTAAAGTTGGCACTAAATTCAATGACAAGCGGCGGTCGTTCGGTCGGTATAGTTCGCTTGTGGACTACAAGTCACGGAGTTTGTCAATTAGAGGGAATACAGAACGCTTAATTCAATTGTGTTCCAGTGGGTGTTAATGATAAACATGATCGCGGAAGAGATTCTATGATGAATGCACAGAAGACATTGTGCAAATTAACCGGGAGGGTAAGGAGGAAAATATAGAGCGATCAGCTTCAGTGACAACAAAAGGGACGGTCGTAAAGCAGCAAGACAGAAGAGGACAACAGACAATGACACAAAATAAAAGTGATCGCAGATTAAAAGCTGTAGAAATGAATATACTGCCAAATGTGTGTATAAAGAGGGGGGGGCACTAAAGGGGCGTACAAGATGTAAAATTCTGACAGTGCACCTCAGCGAATCCCAGTGACCGCGCGGTCTAAAGTATCAACCATTGTCGACCGCTCAAGCACTGAGATCGTGGGTTCGAATCCCACTCAAGGTATGGATATCTGTGTGCGTTTATTCTGGGTTTGTGTTCGATAACGGCGTTGCTATGGACTGATTCCCCGTCCAAGGAGTCCTACCGATTGTGTACAGTTTAAGAAACTGAAAAAGCGGCCAAGACCCACAAGGGCTGCAGAGCCGTAGATAGATATATGTTGCACCTCGAGAGTATGCAAAAATAGACTGACAGATAGGACAGCGGCTGAGTCGATCCACGTGAAAGCTGACAGGAAAACTCAAAGAGATTTCAGAGAACATGACGACAGAAAGCACTGCTTAAGGAGAAGGGGACTTTTTTATTGCTAGTGGGGTGGGACTAAGTCCCTTGTACTGCGGCCACTTCTGGCCTATTGTACCAGCCCCAGATGATAGGCGAGGGTGATTGTGGAGAATTTGGTGGAATGAAGATTGGCAGAGGAAACCGAAGTACTCGGAGAAAACCTGCCCGAGCGCCACTTTGTCCACCATAAATCCATTTGACCAGGGGGATAATTATACCGTGATTATGTTACCGATCTTGCAGCGTTGAAGCAATGCTTTACTCAGCATAGTAATATATTCATACAGAAACTACTACTGCAAAGCACATTCTGTGGAAAAAATCATTTCTTAGATCAGGCCAGGGTGGGAAACACTGGGTTTGTTCTACGCACTAACATCATGGCCTATACACAATACACATTCCAATGCCTGCAGAGTTTATCTGGATTAAGCTATTTTTCCAGATTTAATTTCTTCATCAATTGAGATGTATCTTTACTGGCTCGGTTCGGAGAACCTAAAGAGTGAAAGACAGAAGACGTTGATTGGCTGTGGCGCTGGATGTCTGGCGACCAGTGGGGTACGGGACAAAACTTAACATACAGAACAAAACATGGACGGCATGCTCCAGTCACATAGAACTGCTAAACAAACACCGAACGAAAGAAGTACTGTAATATGATTGTATGAACTCGATAATACTGACCTCTGTAAGCCTTTGTTTATGGCTAGCATGGTCTTGCCAGTGCTAAAACAAAATACAGAAACAAACATAAGAAAATTAAACAGCAAGTTGATTAAATATGAAGCTCAGAAGATAAGTCTAAATTAAACAGGAAATCACTTAGATATGATCCCAGAACAAGAAAAGCTAGAAACATAATTCTGGACATTGGGTTCAATTCGAATAGATCGAACAGCGAATGCAGACAAATTTGAAATCGCCTAGAATATAAGAAAAAGAATATAAAATGCAAAGTTTTAGCAGCCATACTAAAATTTCAAGAGTCACAAACAGGCAAAATATACAATATAGCTTTAAAATAATTTTATTCATGTTGGAAATTTATTTCTCTTTTACAGAATGTTCCCTGTTCTCAGGCAGCAACACTAATGTTACGTCAGATATGTAATACATTCATGTTGATCACAAATGCTTGCAATATTTAAACACCAACTTCACTAAGTTTAAGACTATACTTAAAGATAAAAAAACAAAATCTGTACACCACAGTTTTAATTCCCCAGTTCTAAATGAAACAAAAATTGTAAAACAAAGAAGCCGGAATAAAGGTTCAAAGGCAGGCGTCTACAGAAGCAGAGGCAGGCTATTTTCTATTTATTGGTTTGGTGTGTTGCCTGTCTCCCGAGCGGAAATCCGTATCAAACGAAACAAGGTAAAGCAAGCATTTTTACTTCATGCTATGAAACTACAAAGCAGAATTTTGGGTAGTGAAGGGAAGGGATGCAAATAAAAATCCGAAAAATGGCAGGTAATAGGGCCTTGGTCCTTTACCTTGGTTAGCGATTGACTGTATGGAAGATACAGGCTATGGGGTCCAAGGTGACTTGGACTCCTGCTCGTATCTCAACATCCGTCGGGCCGTAGCCCTCGGGAATTCCTACTCATGCATTGAATCACATTAACTCAACTGAACGGAACATGAGTCTTATTGTTATGGTGCTTTGGAGCTAGCGTAACGTAACGTAACAAAACGTAACGTTACGCAACGCAGAGCAGCGCGTCACTGCTGTTACTTACCAATCTCTTGCATCGGGCCACAGCGGCAGTCCATACGGGCTGCTTGGTGGAAAGGCAGGCCAATGTAGCAAATACAATCACGTGATATGTGGAAAAGGAAAGAAGAGAACTAGGCCTACAACTGATTCGCACAGTCGGTGGAAATATCATCCACAATTTTCCTTCAATTTACACAGATAACAAACAGTAACTCTCCTAAAGGATAGGATTAATCGCAAGGACTATGAACTTTCTTTTAGAAGGCTAAATTAGTACAATGCTATCTAAAGGGAATATTACAAAGCTAACCCTGCCACAGTACAAAGCTCTTCTAGATGGTCATACCTTTCCACGCAAACGGGACACTTGAAAAAGAGTGAAGCATACAAGTCACATAAAACTACTAACCAAGAACAAAACTTCTCAATGAAAATGAACATGTGAAACTAATAAATCGAACAAAAAGAAAGTCTCCAAAAGGAAAGTAACGACAGCTGGGAAAGCCAAGTACCTGGAGAGTGGTGACAGTGGAATGTACCTGAAGCGCCCCGTTGGGTGGTGGATCGGTCCGCCGAAACGTCGAGCTTGGGGTGCCAAATATGCTGCAAGGGGTGGGATGGCCTTGTTGTTATTACTCGGATTATTAGCAAACTTGACGGTGATCGGCTCGGTGGAGCCCTTTGGAATGGTTCCATTCAGCTCCTGGATGGCTCGTTCCGCCTCAATGCGTTGGTCGAACCTGATGAAGCCAACTCCTTTCGACAGACCTGCAACAAGGATCTGTATCACGTGACATGCCTAGGCGCTGGATCGCCACCTGCCGTGACCCTCCGCGCCCTTCAGTCTCCTTCATCCGAGCGTGTGCCTGCTAAATACTCTTCTGCCATGATTATGAACACCAGGGGGAGGGAGTGGCCCTGAGTTCATCGGGGAATCTGTGTGGCACACACGCTCCAAGTCCTGGACAGGGAGACTATCAAAATAGGCACTAGAAAAACAGTTCCTGGGCCATACAGGTGGGTGCAGTGGTACATCAGAGGGATATACCGTATCATTTACAATGAGCTCTTCATTTGAAGGATGCCTTCACGTTGCCTCTGTCTGTAGCCCGCCCATCTCCAAGGACCAAGCCATACAGGTAAAATTCATCAATTACAAACACGATCCTTATGGCCGATGGCTTTATCCTTTCGAATATTATATTAGAGGTAGGAAACCGAGCGGGTTTAACAATTATCTTATTACTTAAGCGAAAAAAAAAGTCTTTCTCTAAAATCCATAGCATATTTTTATGAACAGTATAAGAGTTCGGAACCCATCTCCCAGAGCGTGAAGCGAGGCCTGGTGTTCATACAAAGCCATGGCAGAAATAAATAAATCGCCTTCTCTATACACGACAAGTGACGTTTTCAGGGAAAAGTGACGTCTTAATAGAGAAATACTACACTTGCCAAGCAATGTGCTAATTATCTAAATTACACGTCATTGCAAATTGTACGTAAAGAAATTTACATAATGAAACGTAAAAAAAAATTTTGGGACTCATTTATCTTGAAACGGATTCACTGCAAATACAAAACACCCACCACACACACACGGTTAGCAGACAGATGGGTGGAAGGAGAGGGCGTGAGCAGGCAAGGGCGTGCGCTCGCGTGCTTGTGCCCACACCAGCACTGCAGCAAGGGAAATCTTCCTCGACCCAAACTAGTTCTGGTTTTAGTGTGTTTTCAAAATATTAGATTAAACTACTGCTAAAAAAACTCAAGTTAAAAACCAAACCTTTGCGTGCACTATGGGTCCGCTATGTAAAATTTTAAGCTGCAAGTGGTTTAGAAAGAGCTTATATTACTTGGGTCAGAACTAGAGCAGTGGTCTCCAAATATAACTCTATTTTCTTAGATCAACAATCACAAACGTGTGAAGGCAGGCAATCAGACAGGCAAGCAGGCTCTGCGCATGTGCGCAGAGGAGAGTTAGTAGCGAACAAAGAATTACAGGGCTAGGCCCTGATTCCAAATCCAGCACAAGGAGTTGCACCTTGATGAAGACCACTATTCTAATAGGAAGGCAGATCCTAATGTTAAAAACAAACAGATTCACTCACGTACAGGGCATACTCTCTCCAGCTCCACTGACATATTGGCGGACTAGGGAAGAGAAAACCAAGAAGATATACAACATATTCTTGTATTCGTTAATAAAAAAACTAGACAATCATGACATAAATCAACATTTTTCTTTTATGCTACAACAAATTTTGTAAACTTTGGAATTGCCTTCCAACAACACACATGTCCATGTGGTTGGGATTTGTGCGTTATTTGCTTACACGTGTACAGCAAGTTACGGTATCCTCGTAAACAATCTCAATTCTCGACCAAATGCCACTCTAACATACTTAAAAAAGAACACAAAATTCTATTCATCAGAAGTATTGGATGCATCAGAATACCCACATCGATACATGTATGTAAAACTGGCTTAATATGTACTACACCAGACCTCGGCATCAATTCCACTCCAATATTTACCCCACCTCACGAAAGCATTCTATTTAAAGAGAAACAAAGAAAACGTTTAAGTTTGAGAGTACTCTTAAGAAGTAATATACAAACAATTAAACCATCGTTATAACAAGGCACAATCAATAGTAACTGCAAGATTCATAGAACACTAATTTGTGGTGTGTTTCTGACATCAACAAT
Organism: Cryptotermes secundus; assembly: GCF_002891405.2. NCBI lineage: Eukaryota > Metazoa > Arthropoda > Insecta > Blattodea > Kalotermitidae > Cryptotermes > Cryptotermes secundus. Next base: position 1,284,448 of record NW_019720583.1, read on the forward strand.
AAGCAGGAACTGCTTTCAAAGTGAGCAGGCAACTGCAGATGGCCTCGCGTTACTGTAATGCTATTCTTAAATACTTGAGCTGGAATTTTATTTACTTGTTCAATCAACAGAGAAATTAGCACACACAATGCAACTCAATCAAATTTTTGTTGGCTTGGCTAGCAAGCTAGACGCGACTATTTCCTGCAATAGTACTGGGAAGTCTTCGTTTTTCTGAAAATAATAACTTTACTCATTAATTCTTTTAATGGTAACTCACTGTAAGTTGTGCATATCATCCAAATTCCCTCCGGTGTGAATGGGGAACATCATGCATATATATAGTGGACGTTATATATATTTTAAAATTAAATATTCATCTTCTCATCACACATTACTATGGCGAACTATTCCTTCTTTAAAATATGAAAATTATAAAATGCTATAAATTACAATATTCAAATGTTAATTTAAATAATGACTGTGCTAAATATTGGTATAGCTTATATTTTTCATATCAACTGTGTAATTTCCAAGAGGACTATTCCATATAAAGTGAAGGTTAAATTATCTATGCATATAAGCACAGAAAACACCAGCATATGAGCCTTATATTTTATCATCCGAGCAGTAGTGGATAAAACAAATTTATTTCAATTGCCAAGAAAAAACAGCCCCCTAACGGCAAGATGTCGCTGGCAACGCGTGCGTTATCGCGTCTCGCTGAGTCCACGATTCTAAACATCAGATATCACGTGACGCGACGCACTTCACGGTAATGGTGACTAACTTGTGTACAATTTCAGTGATACAGATGTTAATATTATATTATTTATATGGAGTGACAAGTATATACAATCTAACAACAAATTTGCAAAAATTAGGGTTTATAAAATGGGAAAGTTAAAAAGTTAACGCTATCCTTGTTAACAGACCATGGAGGCCCATAGGTTTGTGAGACGTTGAGGGTCCCACATTTTCTAGACAGTCGGCTCACAGATGGCGGTAAGGTTGTCAGCCTTACGCGCCGGCCGCCCTTTAATCCCACAGAAAGATTCCTGGTACTCATTTCTGTTAAAGGCTGAGTCGACCCCAGGGCCATAGTGCGGCTGGAATGACTACGTAAATTGAAAAAAAAAATCACTTCATTGGGACTCGAACCCGCGACCTCTCGGCTTGTAGCACAGTGCCTCAACCAACTACGATACCGCGTGCCCCCTGATAAAGTTGGTGGTGTAATGTAAACTGAATGTGGTGTTGGAGAAGGATGGAGAAGATCAGTTGGACCGATTATGTGAGAAATGAAGAAGTGTTAATTAGAGTCAGTGAGCAGAGGAATATCCTACACGAAATAAGAAAACGGAAGGTTAATTGGATTGGTCATGTTTTACGCAGAAACTGCCTTCTAAAAGAAGTTATCGAAGGAAAGATAGAGGGGCGGATAGAAGTGACAAGAAGACGAGGAAGAAGACGTAAGAAGATGCTGGATGACCTTGGGGACAGAAGAGGATACTGTCATTTGAAGGAGAAAGCTCTAGATCGCATTAAATGGAGGAATTGTTTTGGAAGAGACTGTGGACCTGTAGTCTGACAGATTACTGATGATGATGAATGTAAACTGAAGGTAATCTGTTACAGACCGAACGTAATTTTGATCGTTAAGGGTAAATACTATTAGATATTGATTCAGAAAATAATATATTTCTCCTTCTTGTAAGAGAATTCTTTCGTGGTTTCATCATAGTGGTTACTGTGGACTATTCCTTCTTGTTTCCAAAGGAGTGTTCGTTTTCTGATAACAGCACCTAAATTTTATTGTCCGAATATAATGAACAGCGTAAGTGAAATGTGATTATGCTTAAGCAACTGAAAGTTACATGCGAGCCAATTAAAAATATAAGCCAACCACCTAATTTTATGGTCGAACGGAACGTGTAGGAACGTTGCATTCCATTTCATATTACTTCACATTAAGCGACAAACTGATCAAGTGAATGACTACGAAGACTTTCGGCTTATTTCGTCATTATATAGACACTGAGCTTGACTTCTCCCCTACAGCCATCTCTAAACTAAACTCCGTGGCTTTAGTCCGCAAGCGAACTATACCAACCGAGCAACAGTCGCTTTTCGGCGAAGTTAGTGCCAACTTTAGCGGATAGAGGGCGTCGAGTGGTCAGCGCAACGGATCCTCACGGTCGTTAATTTCGGTTTTCTAGACCGGAGCCGCTATTTCTTTGAAACCGCTCTTCAATTATCATCATGAGGTTGAGTGGACCCCGTTCTACACCCACTTACTTACTTACTTACTTACTTATGGAGCTGAGCCATTCTGGAGGAGCCACTAATTCTGCAGCTACTCACGAATTTCCCAGCATTTTATGGAACCCGAAGTTCATTACCGTGTTCACAAGAGCCTTCCACTGGTCCCTATCCTGAGCCAGATCTATCCAATCCATACCATCCCATCCTATCTCTCTAAAATCCATTTTAATATTGTCCACCCATCTACGCCTTCATCTTTGTCTTCCTTGTGGTCTCTATCCTTCTGACTTTCCAACCAATATCCTATACTCATTCCTCGTCTCCCCCATTCATGCTACATGACCTGCCCTCCTCATCCTCCTTGTCTTGATCATTGTAATTATACTTGGAGAAGAGTACAAGTTATGAAGCTCCTCATTATGCAGTTTTCTCCAACCTCCTGTCACTTCATCTCTCTTCGGTCCGAATATTCTCCTCAACACCCTGTTCTCAAACACCCTCAGTCTATGTTCCTCCTTTAATGCCAGAGACCAAGTTTCACATCCATACAGAACCACAGGCAAAATTATAGTTTTCTATTTTCTAATTTTTATATTTTTGGGCAGCAGACGAGAAGACGAGAGGTTCTTGACTGAATGGTAGCAAGCATTACCCGAGTTCAATCTCCTCTTAATTTCCTCCTGAATCAGGTTTTGATTTCGTATCGTTGTTCCCAAATATCTGAACTGTGCCACATTTTCAAAATATCTGTTTCCTATCTTTATGTCATGATATTGGCCTGCATTTTGGTGACGAGACAGTAGCATATAGTTTTCTCTCTGTTCACTTCTAGACCAACCTCATTTTTTGCATCAATTAAAGTTGTGTTTTTTATGGTATCTACATTATCACCCGGCAGATTCACATCATCGGCATAGGCCAACAGCTGATGTGTCCCATTTAATTTCAGTCCCACCTGGTTTCCCTGGACCTGCCTAATTGCATATTCTAAAGAAAAGTTGAAAAGGAGTCGCGATAAAGCATCTCTTTGCTTTAGACGATTCTGGATAGGAAATTTACCAGACAAATGTTTACCTACACGGACTTTACTATACGTTTGGTTTAAACGCATTTTAATCACCCTAACTAGTTTCACGGGTATCCCAAAGTCTAACAGAATATTGTGCAATACTTCCCTCCTAAGTGAATCATAGACTATGAAGTCTATGAATAGTTGATGTACTGTCTCATCCTACTCCAATTTTTCTCCAATATCTGACGAATGCAAAAGATCTAATCTGTAGTTGATCTGTTACGTCGAAACCCACACTGATGTCTCCAATAATTTCATCTATCTATGGACTTAACCTTGAAAGTGGAATATTGAACAACATTTTGTATGAAGTTGATAGCAGTGATATCCCCCGATAATTACTACAGTCAGTTTTATCACCCTTCCTGTGAACTGGTACAATAATAGACTCCTTCCACTGATCAGGCAATTTTTCCTTATGCCAAATATAAGTAATTAGATTGTGGATCTTAGAACGTAATATTTCGCCTCCTGTTTGAATAAGTTCTGCCGGAATTTATCACTACCTGGCGATTTATACCTTTTCAAATTTGCAATAGCACTTTCAACCTCAAAAGGGCTAGGATCAGGTATTAACGGCTCAGCTGTATGGATTTCTGTCTGCCTAACTTCACTAACCCTATGTACATTCAGTAACTGAGAGAAGTAGTTCCTCCACCTATTCAAAATGTTGTGGGAATCTGCAAGCAGATCACCGTTCTCGTCCTTCACTAAGTTACTGCTAGGCTTATAACCCTTCTTAAAGTCATTTATTCTTCTATATAGGTCTCTAATGTTCTTGTTCTTACTGTTCATTGCAAGCTCATCGATTTTGTCTTTCAGATATTCCCTCTTTTTGTTCCTGAAATGCCTGCTGGTTTCATGTCTTATGTTGTTCAGATTATCCCCATTTAACTTGCTTGGATCCAGTAACCATAGCAATTTGGCTTGCTTTCTTTGATCTAATAATTCTGAGCATCCTTCATCGAACCATGGCTTATGCTTCTTCGGTTCGTAATAACCTAGACTCTCTTTGGCAGACATTTTTACATTCTCTCTAATGGTTTCCCAAGCTTTATTAACATCCACCTCAGTTTCCAGGTTTTCCAAAGCCGCAAACCTATTTGAAATTTCAACACAATACCCTCTACCTCATTTAATTTCTTGAGACTGAACCTCTCCATATGAACTCTGTGTGTTGTTTGCTTGCTCACTGTCAGTCTTTCCCTAACCTTTACCACCACCAGGTATTGGTCAGTATCACAATCTGCTGCCCTGAATGATCGGACATCAAGTATACTTGAGTGCCGTCTCCTGTCTATCAAAATATGGTGGTCTATTTGATTGTGTATCTTCCCATCAGGAGATGTCCAAGTAAATTTATGGATGTTACGATGTGGGAAGATTGTACTTTTGACAGTAAGATGTTTTGATGTGGCAAAGTTTACTACTCTAACTCCATTATCATTACTAATTTCATGCAAACTCTCATTCCCAGTTGTTGGTTTGAAAATGTCTTCCCTCCCTACTTTGGCATTGAAATCTCCTAACAAAATTTTCGTAGGGTACTTCGGGAATTTATCAAATACATGTTTCAGTTCTTCATAGAATCTATTCTTTATGTCATCAATTTTATCTTCTGTTGGAGCGTGAACATTCATAACAACGATATCACACCAGCGACCTTTTAGTATTATATATGATATCCTATCACTAACGAACTCTACCCTCTTAACTGCTGATATGATTCTCTTATGTACGAAAAATCCTGTACCTTATTCATGATTTTCATTCCCCTTTCCATAGAAAAATGTATAGTCTCCTGCTGGTGCGATGCCACCTCCATCCCATCTGAGCTAATGTACTCCCGCAAAATCTAACTTTCTTCTGCCACCGCCCTGAGCGAAACTGCCCTATGCAAACTTCGCACATTTCAAGTGCCAAATCTCATGTGGCATGGCGCGTCCTCAGGTTGCGGATGGAGGAGACGCCCTCCAAGTATGGAACTACGAATATACTGAATAAACAGTCGGGCACAGCCGACAAGGGGTGGTCCTCCAGCTTGGTGTTTGAGCATGGGGCTAACAACTCCTCACCGTAAAAAAAATATGTTACGAAAATGAACACAAAGCCTCCAGACCCACTATTTCTCAGAAAATCTGGTAGCACAGGGAATCGAACTCGGAGTCTCTGGATCTGTAGCAAGAAACTCTGACCACTAGACCACAGAAGCGGTCTCAATGTCAGTACAGGAACAGAAAAAGTCACGTACCACTTGACATTCATGTTCACATTTCATGTAGATGTCTGTTATACTCACACATATTAATTCTGCACGTGCCTTTAATCTTAGCCTTCTTTTATTTTATTTTGTCTTCATCTGTGCTGAATTCAGCCGGAACTATCCCTTCAGTTCACACGCCTGCTAGCACACAAGAAATATCTCCTTGAATTCCCGTCGTATACTCCTATACATAAATAGAACTACAGACTTCTGCACCTCAGTCATACATCCAGCCGTTCCTGGCTGTACAGCCTCATGAGTTTACTTCTGCGTCTCTGAAGCAGAATAGCCGCCTCTTACTTTAGTCTAGGAAGTTTCGAAGCTTCAAAACTTGTACTCTTCTCCAAGTATAATTGGAATTAGTCAAATAGGATGAGGTGGGCAGAGCATCTAGCATGAATTGGGGGAATAGGAGAGCATATAGGATATCGGTGGGAAAGCCAGAAGGAAAGAGACCATTAGGAAGACAAAAAACGCAGGTGGGTGAATAATATTGAAGTGGATCTTACAGAGATAGGATGGGATGGTATGGATTGAATTGTTCTGGCTGAGGATAGGGACCAGTGGAGAGCTCTTGTGAACACGGGAATGTACCTTCGGATTCCATAAAATTCTGGGAAATTCTTGAGTAGCTGCAGAATTTGCGGCTCCTCAAGAAGGGCTCATCTGCATGAGTGAGTAAGCGAGGAAGTTGCGAAAAGCTACATTGTACGAACATTTAGTGCTTCAGGGTAGATACGAGTGAAAACAACAGACAGATGTCTGCCTTCATTTTCATTTTTCGTTGAACACATCTACTATGTCGTCATGGCGTCATCTCCGAATTTTTCTCACTGCAGTACAACATTTTCAAGGCTTACCAATGGCCACATCAAAATGCTAAGTTGACAACGTTTGTAACGTGGAAATGTAATCCCTTTAGGATGCGAATCAGCAAACGAAAATTTTCTGGGATACGAAACTGTCCTTGAAAGTTGTTTCTTTTCCTGGGAAATGAGTTTCTTGTTTCTGTGAAACTGCAGTTTCTGCGAAATCAGTTGAAGTGTAATCCATCTGCAGTCACATCACTGGACAAACAAGATGTTTTGCAGCAGCTCTGTGCACTTGTAGGCTGTGTACTCTATTTATTCTTCCCGGTATATGGTCCCTTCCTGACAACATAAGCTACATGATTTCATAGTGAGAGTATTTTTTTATTGCTAGTGGGGTGGGACTAAGTCCCTTGTACTGCGGCCACTTCTGGCCTATTGTACCAGCCACAGATGATAGGTGAGGGTGATTGTGGAGCAATTGGTGGAATGAAGATTGGCAGGGGAAACCGAAGTACTCGGAGAAAACCTGCCCCAGCGCCACTTTCTCCACCACAAATCCCACTTGACCAGACCAGGGCTCCAACCCGGGCAGCCGGGGTGGAAGCCAGCGACTAACCGCTTGAGCTATGGCGCAGCCACATAGTGACAGTAAGTATATGTCTTAAGCACAACAGATAATTGAAGGTCGCAGTGCGAGGTCCAGTTTTATGGCTCACCCTTCATACTCATACCCAAGTATATGTCTGTTTTGCACACGTACTTCCAATGCTTTCCTTGATGAAGACCGCAAACGGACGTCTCTCCTGCAATATCTTCACTTAATTAGAAAGTGTGTACATACTCATTATTATTATTATTATTCATGGAGCTGAGCCCTTCTTGAAGAGCCACCAATTCTGCAGCTACTCAATAACATCCCAGCATTTTATGGAACCCGAAGATTTCATTACCGTGTTAACAAGAGCCCTCCAATAGTCCCTATCCTGAGCCAGATCAATCCAATCCACATCTTCCCATCCCATTTCTCTAAGATCCGTTTTAATATTGTTCACGCACCTACGCCTTGGTCTTCTCAGTGGTCTTTCCCTTCTTGCTTTCCCACCAATATCCTATATGCATTCCTCTTCTCCCCCAGTAGTGCTACATGCCCTGCCCACCTCATTGTGTGTATATATACGTATTAAAAAAGAGGATTTTCAAAAAACCGCATTTATTTTATTACAAATTTTCCGAGGTAGTGTATTTTACTTGCGCTTTTCCGGTGGACATGTCGCCAGATATAATTACCTTCGTACGTTGTTAGAAGTTCAATCTGCTCATAACCGCAATACAAGAGAACCTGGTCACATTAGCCTCAATATTCATAAATCTTCCCCGTAACATGCTATTGTACATCTGAATTAGCTGTTCGACTCCCAGGCTTCCCGCCTGGCTAAAAGACTCCGTTACGTTTTGTCTTATTGAATTTTCGGCGGTAAGAATGGTGACAACTGCTAACATTTCTGGGGCAACGAAATTTCCACAGGGCTGAAGTACCATGTTCATTTCGAAACCTTAGCGTCCTTCCATAACATTCTGAGCTGATCGTCTCACAGTGGAAGTGAGAATACACATAAAAATCCTTCAGTGCTACCAACATACCCGCTAGCATAGTCTAAGACTTTCTTTCCTCTTAAAATGCGAGGGAATGATCCCATTTATTGGATTATTTAACGTAAAGCGCGGACGGCGCGTAAGGCTGACAACCTCACCGCCATCTTTGAGCCGATTGTCTAGATAATGTGGGACCCTCAACGTCTCATATCCCTGTGGGACTTCACGGCCTGTTACAGGGATAGCTTTACTCTTTTACTTTATTTAACGACGCTCAGACTATAGAGCTTCATATGGTAGCATGATTAGTGAACAAATAATTGGAAGGGATGTGGAAGTAAGAACCGCCTCCAGAGGTCCCGGGTTCGGTTTCTCGTGCTACCAGATTTTGTGAGAAGTAGTGGGTCTAAAACGGGGTCCATTCGGCCTCGTGAAGATAACTGAGGAGTTATTTCAAGGAAATAGCTGCTACGATCTAGAATCCCGAGATTGACGGCCGTGGGGATCCGTTGCGCTGACCACGTGACACACTCTATCCACTAAAGTTGGCACTAACTTCGCCGGTAAGCGGCGTTTGCTCGGTCGGTACAGTTCGCTTGCGGAATACAGACCATGTAGTTTGTTTTTTAATGCCAAAGTGACAGGAGGTGCTACTATCGCGGAAAGCCACAAAAATCCTTGTCATGACAGCTGGTTATCGGGCCAGAATTTGAATCCAGGATCTCCAGAAAGCAAAGCCGGAGTGCTACCCAATCCATAACGACGTTGGGTCAGTACCATTTCTGTTAGTATCATCACTGTGATGAGATGTACGTATTTCCACCAGCACAGTAACTTATCCACTCTCACCCTTAACAGTAACGTCCGCATATGCGAAAAGTGATCCTTATTCTAAGTTACACCCACTGCCACGTCACTCTCCCTTTCTGTTGGTAACATTGTTGCTTTTCTATATTGCTAGTGGGTGAGACTACGTCCCTTGTACTGCGGCCACTTCTGGCTTATTGTACCAGCCCCAGATGATAGGTGAGGGTGATTGTGGAGCAATTGGTGGAATGAAGATTGGCAGGAGGAACCGAAGTACTCGGAGAAAACCTGCCCCATCCCCACTTTGTCCACCACAAATCCCACTTGACCAGACCCCCGGATCGAACCCAGGCCGCCGCGGTGGGAAGCCAGTGACTAACCGCTTTAGCTATGGCGCGGGGTTAATGATGTCCCTTTATGCGCTATTTCTTCGTCAGTCTCAAGATGTCGATATATTTTAAGGCCCCTTATAATCTATGAAAAAAAAAAGATAACTTAAACAGCACACTGAGAGAAGAGACAGCTCAGTCTCTATAGCGATTAGCTACGACCTGGAAAAACCCAGGAGTCGAAGTTCGAATTCCGATGGGGTCAAGAATTTTCTGGACATCGTCCGGACCGGGTCTGAGGTCTAACCAGCCTTGTACCCAATGGGTACAGGGGGCTCTTTCCCCAGTGGTAAAGCAGCATTGGCGTGAAGTTGACCACTGACCTCAAACTAGTGTAGAGGTCAAGAAAATATGGATCTATAC
>NW_019720583.1:1294786-1414554 GCF_002891405.2 Cryptotermes secundus
CTGTCAGCGAAGTTAGTGTCAAGTTTAACGGCCGTGGTGATTCGTTGCACTGACCACGCGACACCCTCTATCCGATAAGTTGGCAAAATAACTCTATATAATTTATAAAAAAAATGAAGACTCACAAAGTCCCCCGCCCTCGGTGACTCTATGGCTAATAGAGGAAAGTGGTTTTGTTTAGAATATGTACCAGTATTATATAAGGACTCCACATCCAAGAACGAAAATGCAACCCTCAGTCGCAAATAACGGAATGATACATATTTGTAAAGTTTAGAGAAAAGGACCTGTTGTAGGCAGAGCAATGCCAAGCCTATTCTGCGGATGGACAGTGTTCGAATCTCGTATTAGTGTCCCAGAATTTTCCTACATAAAAATTAAAAAGAAATTTTAAAAGATCAAGTCCTCTCATAGGAATATCATACATATTACAGCAAGTGACTTTCTTCCCAGCATTAACAAGTTTATAAGAATCACGTTGAAATCAATATATTAAATACTTAAATTCCATCGCTACTTTAGCATCCAATGAAACATCTTTGCAACATCATGTGACAATTCACCTTTAGGTTAAAATATATATAGTGCACAGAAGCGTTAGTTTCAATTTATGAGAATACAATGCCTTGTAATGTTTAGTGTGATGCTGTACTTCTTCATATGGAAGCGCAGACTTTCTGTGTTTGGTGAATGCAATGCCTTCATGTGGCACGTGAAGAGGTTTCGTGAAGATTACTCTTAGCTATTGTATTTTATGTACCACTATTATTATTATTATTATAACTTTAAACTTTCATGCAATTATCATTAATTGTAAGAATTGAGGTTTTCACGGCGGTGACTATGAAGAAATCAGTCTTCTGGGATGTGGCGCCGTGTAGACTGTTGCACCTGCTCACGCTAGTTCGCTCGCGGATTTCTTCTTGTCTTCTATCCTGAAGGTGGAGGCGATACGTTCCTCCGAAACGTCGGTTAACACAATATCTACACGGCGCCACATCCCAGAAGCCTGCCTTCTTCATTATCGTTAATTTATTACTACTATATAGATTGCCTTAGTTCGTATTCTGCTTGTTAGTTATTTTCTGTCCTCTCAGGTACTAGTGCTAACTTTGTAATTGGCCATTGAGCTGTTACGTTTGCACGTATATACACAAGAACTGAATTGGATTATTATTATTATTATTATTATTATTATATAGTATAATTGTTAGTATTATTGTTTGCATGTTCAATAAGCAACAATTAAACTGACTTATTATTATACTCTCTCAAAATCTATACTTTTCATTTCTCAGTTCTCAATAACACTTAGATTTATGTTAATGAAATTATTATTGCTATTATTATCATTTGTTTGTTTGGCTGCATTATTGATTTATGTTAATTAAATTATTACTATTATTATTGTTGTTTGTTTGTTTACTTGTCTGCATTATTGTGCTTTCCTTCAATGCTTGCATGTAATTTGTTTTTGACTTTATGTTGTGTTTGTCCATAATGTAATTACTTGTACACGTATCTACCCTGTACTCTGTCTGTAATTGGCCTTGCGGCTGTTGACTCGGCACATAAATAATAAAGAATTGAATTGAATTATTGTTATCTCTTTACATTTCTCAATTATCAGTGACAACTTAGATTTGTGTAATAAAATTATTATTATTATTATTAATGTTACTTTGTGTGTTTACTTTTATTCATTGATGGTGTTTTCTCCCGTGTTTGCCTGCAATTTGTCTTTGACTTTATGTTGTGTTCTTCCATAATGCAATTACTTGTATCTACTCTGTACTCTGTGTGTAATTAATTGGCTTTGAAGCTGTTGACTCGGCACATAAATGATAAATAACTGAAATTAATTATTATTTTTTATTATTATTATGCACCACATAATCAACTATCAATGCCACTTTAAAGTGAGTTACCAAAATAGGTAGAACAATTTATTTCCCATATGCAACATATAATAAACAACTGAGATATTAATGAATTAGAAATGAATAAACTTCTGTATTGAAAGAACAAGACTTATAAATTTCCTTCAGCATTCAATTTAGAGTTAAGAGTTCTGAATACTAAAATTTATTATCGAATGAAAGGAGAGACGTTAATATCTAATTCTGGGATTTAGAAACATTTCAATATGCTTAAACAGAAATACTTAATAACGAAATTTTCACTTCATAAAATTCTATGTGCGCCTGCTTATTGCATCTCACAACCATTCCATCAAGTACAACAGACCTGACACCTTAAATCTCAGGCTTAATTATAAGTTAAAAGATTTTGGTCTCTTATATTTTCCAATTCTGACGGTTATCTTGTCCGGTTTCCTGAATTGCCATACATAATATAATTCTTACCCCATATAAATTTGACAAAGGTGAACATAAGGTAAATTTGACGTTCAGTAACACAAACACTCCTTCAGTAACATTTTTGTTCAGTATGTAAACACACAAAGGGAAGAAACAAATCATACCACATATATTTCTTGAAGTAAAGGTTTTAATTATGGGTAATTTGTAACAATAATATAAGAATATTTCAAAGTTGTATATTCACACAAATATACCGACATATACACGCAGACACATTTCAGCGAGCAAGTTACTCACTGAAAGTTTCTCCCAGTTGGTAAATACGTTATGGTACGTTATAAGATTTGAGGACTTCAAAGAGTTCAAAGAGGTGGCACCGTATAGTCCTTGTATGAACCGAGGTTTCGGAGTTATATATCACCTCCATCATCATGAATCAAAACTCCGCGAGCAAGGAAACATTAGACTCAGTCTGCAGCCACTGTAAACGCTGGTTTCTCGCTCGCAGATTTTTCTAACCTGAAGATGGAGGTGATACGTTCCTCCGAAACGTCGGTCCACACAAGATCTTCATGGTGCCGAATCCCAGACGACGATATTCTTCACGTTGTGGTACTTTGCAAAGTAATAACTTATTATTTTTTGTGAGTTATGAAACAACCCTTGTTCATTTAATCTGGTATACTTAATGTCTGACTTTCTTTAAAAAAGATTCGACATTATTAGATCAGATTAAGGAAGGGTCACAAAGGTACACAGATAAATACATACGAGTACAGTGCCTTTGGGTTTTAAAATGTACAACTGCATGATGAGCAAGACGCATAACTGCAAGCAACAAATGCAGACAGATGTGAGCTTACCAGTAATGTTGTCGCAGAGAATCCGCGAAGTGATAATGCGCCCATACGGGCTGAAGAGATTCTCAAGATCTTGTTGGGTCATGTTTTTCGGCAGTCCACTGACGTACAGGTTCGCACCTTTGATAGCTTCGCTGCTAGGCCGGGCGTACGATACCTGAAAACAAGAACTTTGCGTTCTACATACATACCGTCTACAAATACTTAGAAATTCTTTAAAATTTACCTTATATTGCAAGAACCGTAGTAAAAAAAAATAGATTCCGCTATGACTGTTTAAGGCCGTGCCATAGCTCAATCTGTTAGTCTCTGGCTTCCCACCGCGGCGGCCCGCGTTCGATCCCGGGTCTAGTCAAGTGGGATTTGTGGTGGACAAAGTGGCGCTGGTGTAGGATTTCTCCGAGTACTTCGGTTTCCCCTGCCAATCTTCATTCCATCAAATTCTCAATCATCATAATCACCCGGGGCAGGCTACAATAGGCCAATCAGTGGCCACCGTGCCGAGTGGACCCAGTTGGACTCCACCCCTCGCTAAGCGAATTAAAGGAAAAAGACCATTTAAACTGAGATACTTGTATTTTCTGAATGAATACAAAGACAGGGGCTGAAAAATTGTTTAAGGCCACTGCCTCTGTAGGGTGGCACGCGGTAGCGTAGTTGGTTGAGGCACTATGCTACAAACCGGAAAGTCGCGTGTTCTACGCCCGATGAGGTCACGGGAATTTCCAATTGCCCTAATCCTTCCAGGCGCACTATGGCCCTGGGGTCGACTCAGCCTCTAACAAAAACGAGTACCAGGAATCTTCCTGGGGGTAAAGGGCTGCCGGCGCGTAAGGCGGACAACCTTGCCGCCATCTGCGAGCCGATTGTGTAGAAAATGTGGGAACCTCGATGTCTCACAACCCTATGGGCCTCCAAAGCCTGTTACAGGGTTACTTTTACCTTTTTTGTGCAATATTTTATTTTTAAGGGAGGAGAATCTCAGTCTCAGGTGTGCAAAGTTGCGGTCTCATGCAATCCCTTTTTGCGGCAACAGCTTTGTGATGAATGACTACTGCTAAGAGTGGTATTGTTACGTACAGGAAGCATTCGCTTAGAGATATCTATGTAAACCTCTACAGTCCTTTGTTGCACCCTGGCCGCTTTTTCAGTTTCTTAATCCTATACACAGGCGATAAGACCCTTTGGACGGGGATCAGCTCGTCGCAATGCCGCTACCTACACACAGAATAAACACACACAGACATCCATGTCTTGTGTAGGATTCGAACCCACGATTCCAGCTGCCAAGCAAGCGAGGACAGTACCGCTGTGATTGGCCTTATCTTAGAGATACCAACACATAAATTAGGAGCGATGATGCTGGGTTGGACTCATTTCGAGACTTTCACTGCCACTGTAGGAAATTAGCTAGTACAACTGATGTCAAATGCTCTCACCATGTGTCAGAAACACAGTGTTTTAGTACTGCTATTTCGGGGGAATGCTAATATTCTTTAAAAGTTAAACGTACTCAATGATTAATTAGCTCGAACTACACATAAACCAACACAAAGTTCCTAATGAGATACAACAGACCCGCGGTTATACACACATAAAGTTCAAAACCCAAGGCCCACCTTAACATTTGGGCAGACTAAAATACAGTTGGCCGGTCACGGTAGCCGATAGGTCTAAGGCATGTACTGTGGCCGCACCATAGCTCAAGCGGTTAGTCACTGGTTTTCTACCGCGGCGGCCCGGGTTCGTTCCCGGGCCTGGTCAAGTGGGATTTGTGGTGGACAAAGTGGCGCTGGGGCCGGTCACGGTAGCCGAGCGGTCTAAGGCATGCACTGTCCTCGCTCGCTCGGAAGCCGGGATCGTGGGTTCGAATCCCACTCAGGGCATGGATGTTTGTGTGCGTTTTTCTGTGTTTGTCTACAGGTAGAGGCCTCGCGACGAGCTGATCACTCGCCCAAGGAGTCCTACCGTATGTGTAACATCGAGAAAAATCAAAGTGAACGGAGTTCATGGAGGTAGGCCTAGGCCCACTGGGGCTGTAGTGCCAAGAAAAAAAAAAGTGGCGCTGGGGCAGGTTCTCTCCGAGTACTGCGCTTTCCCCTGCCAATCTTCATTCCACCAATTGCTCCACAATCACCCTCACCTATCATCTGGGGCTGGTACAATAGGCCAGAAGTGGCCGCAGTACAAGGAAGTTAGTCCCACCCCACTAGCAATAAAGAAAAGGCATGTACTGTCTTCGCTCGCTCGGAAAGCGGGATCATTGTTTAGAACCTCACACAAGGCATGGATGGATGTTTGGTATGTGTATGCGTTCATTCTGTGATTGTGTTATCTTGAGTTTAGGTAGAGGCCTTGCGACGAGCTGATCACCGGTCCATGGAGTTCTACCGTCTGTAAAATGATAATGAAACTGAAAATCAGAGGCCAGGGCCCAAGGGGGCTGTAGAGCCACTGAAAAATAATACGGTTTTACATGAAACTATTCCTCGCACACTCGCAAACCCAATCTCTGCCCTTGATGTGTGAGTTGTTTTAGTTTTACTTCCTGACACTGCTATTAAAATCAAATATCTAAATTCCAATAGTACACCTATTGTTTACTCGTGTGTATGAACATATATTCCGTGGGGCTACTCCAGCTGTCCCTTTCAATCCCTGGAAGGGTTCCCGAGATCAAGCTGTGATTTTGTATGGTTCACGTTAAGGTACACTCTCTATACCAAACTATGTAGCGTCGAATGGTAGGGTGATTTGTGAATAGTGAACTGGAAAGGATTTGGAAGGAAGCGATCGTAGCTTAAAGTACTTATTTGGCATTTGTCTAGAGCGACCGAGGAAAACCGCGAAGAACATCAATTGCCCGGTGTTCTACCAAGACTCGAACCAAGCACCTGCCGAATACGAATACACAGCTTTACCGAAACGGAATCCCGCTTGGTGAATGTCATTTTTACAACTCCGAAACAACTGTTGGGATGATCAGTTCCAACAGATTTTCAGCTTTACTATTGAACAACGCCGGTATCAAAGACAAGAAGTAAAGGCGGGCGGGCTGGTTCATATGGGAGTGACGGAGGTCGGGCTCCACACTGACAAGAGAAGAGAGTGGACTGGCTCTACCTCAGTAGATCGTCGAGGCTCCTGGTCTGCTTCCTGCAAGAAGCTTCCTGAGGAATAATTAGTCACCACTCCTAGACACTTCTCCATCTCGTTGTGTCGTTCCTTACTTACTTCTTATGGGTACAGTTATACAGGACCTGAAAAGGGCCGCCATTTTCAACTGTTTTCTGACAATTAAAGTTTTCTCCATGAAAACAAAATTGTATGCCTTGGAAGGACCGTCCCTTTCCAGGACTTCATTTCGCATCTGTGAAGAAAATCCAGTGTGCTCCTATTTTCCCACCGTCCCTTCCACAGACCTGGGTCGAACTCTTTCTTACCGGTCCCTTGGGTCTCACGAGGACCTTTCCGACAATCTGTCTATACAACCGAGCAAATTCCTGAGCCTACATACGTTATATCTGAAGAGGGAGATAGCAGGTTCTTAGGAAACGTCGGTAACCGCCTATAAATTAAATGGTATAACAATCTAAGGACTAAAATCCGAATAATCACAGCTGTAAATACGTCAGAGCCGGTCACAGTGACGGCGTCGTCTTCGCCCGCTCGAACACTGGGATCATGGGTTCGAATCGCACTCAAGCCATGGATGTCTGGGTTTATTCTGTGTTTGTCTTTCGTAGTGGCCTTGCGACGGGCTGATTCCCTGTCCGATGAGTCCTACCAATCGTGTATAGGGTTAAGAAAACAAAAAAGCGGCCAAAGTCCAAAGGGCTGTAGAGCCATTGAGAGACAAAAATCCTCAGAACCTCACGGAATGAACTGTCATGTGCAGAAAGAGAACAGCCTTCAATGGGCTTAGATCAGCTAACGGGAAGAATTACAAATATTGGACAATAAAGTCGAGTACCACAGCACCGAGAATAATCGATTTCAGCTACATCTCTTGGCGAGATGCATTCACAGCTACAAGAGAGCACGTACGGGGATACTACGCTGTCAGTACCGGTAACATGGGACGCTTTTCCGGAAGTAGATGAACGGAAACAGCGAAACAGCGTCACTGCGATCCATGCAGATGAGCCATGTAACCGGACAGATCATAATGCAGTTCAGTGCCACTGTACTCTGGTATGAGGGGGATATGAGGAGCGACTAGCTACGGGCTTGACGACCAATGTGTCAGTGTTCGAGTCCAGGCTGACCCTGAGGCCCACCCAGTCTCTTATCCACTGGGTGATGGGGGCTCTTTCCGCGGGGGTAAAGCGGTTGGGACGTGAAGCTGACCACTCACCTCCAACTAGTGCCGTGGTCAAGAAAACGTGGGTTTATACATCCACTCCACTCTTCATGGTGTAGTGCTTAATTGGTTAAGCACAGGGAGAACTTTACGAAGGTGATATGTTTTGGAAGGCTGTCGGGGCATCAAATACTTAAGTTATAGAATAGTACATCAGCAAAGAATAGCTTGCAATAAGACTCACAGTAGCATATAAACGCCAAACGTAATCATAAAGTATTGTTCCGTTCACTTGTGAGAACTTCAATAAGCATACAGATCTTCATAGAAAGATTTCAGAAGTGTTTGTGACGTATTAAACATTGTAGATTTCGTATTCACCAGTTACAATTTACTAACTCGAATAACGAAGCTACGGTTATGACGTTATCGTTCTGTTACTTTTCGTTTCCAAGAAACCTTTGAATAAAAATGAGTATCTTTCAAAATTATAATATCACACCATTCCACAATCCTGCTATGTCTTGTGTTAGCACTCTAGTGTTATCAGTCTGTTACTAAACGTTTCCTAGTGACGGCTTCTAACAGTGGAGATTTTTCAGCTTCTGCGCTCATGTCCTCTATGAATGATAGCTCCCTTCCAACTAACCAAGCTTTAATTTGTCTCGCTTAAACCACTTCGGAATAGACCGCAGCAGGAAACACAGTTTCCTACAGTACTTGCTTACAAACGTCTCTACACGCTACAATATATGTATCCATATATTCATGCAGAATTTTAACAAAATTGCATTATAGGTCAGTTGATCCAATAGTTATTACAATGTGCCAAACGAAAAATGTCACGTGTTCCTCAAGTCCTTTTAATTCTACAACGAAACAAGAGCACAATAATCTTCAATATTGGTAATATGTGTTATATGCCTGTCAACAGAAGACTTGCTGCCTAGGACATGTTTCGGAACTTACTTAAGGCTCAAGAAACTGAGATATCAGCCCTATACTCGAAAGTGGGCGCGATTACATGAACATCAGTGAAGATTCTTGAACTAGATCTGATCTCCATTGATTGGCATTTAATTACTGCTTTGCGAAAATATCTCACACAGCTCTTTACCTATTCTGAGAATGTAGCTTCTGCATATATACATACGCACGAGTATATTGACATTTCATAATATCTGACAGGCAGAGGTTACGAGCGAAGTTCTGCTATTCGACGAACGGTACTTCGGATGAGAAATGTGATCGATAGGCGCAGGAAAGGCGGTCCGCGTGCCTTGCTGCCTGCCGGTGTGAGCAGCTCTTGCACACAGACACGTCAGGAGTGGGGGGGGGGGAACATCTTCATGGTGGGGGCAGTAGATAAAGCCAAAGAAAGTAAGGAAAACTTTCTTACTGAAATTACTGTACGATGTGATGCGGTAACAGTTACAGACAGACAATGTCTGTATCATGTATTTACTTAAGGCGGGTCGACATTACTCGTGCTCGTGCTCCTGCTCGTCGGGATACTCGTCTGGCTTTTACTTGTGCTCGTAAATCTTCGTCCACACTACTTCAGTTGCTCGCCAAGCTTCGGCGTGTGAGGATCCGCATATTTACTCGTAGTGTGTATAGGCTGTAGTCGTATTTTAATTTTAAATTAAAAATTTAAAGTTTGCTTGTCTCGTGACTTGTCATATCGTCCACATTACTCGCGAGTATAGCGAGTCACACGAGCACGAGCACGAGTAATGTGGACTCGACTTTACAGGTTATATAACGGCATTTAAGTACGAAGATTGCGTGTCGCACGGCGAGTAATGATTTTCATAGGATTTGCGAGGAAGGGCCGTTGTGTAATTTGAAACACTATGCCAGCATCCGCCTGGAGGTAATGACGAAAAACGCGAAAATAAACAGTCTGTACAGTTGGTAAACGATCACCTCCCGTATACAAGACAAAAGCGTTATGGCTTGAGTCATCTTGCACGATATACAAAAAACAAAGTCCGTGGCTTGTAGTCCACAAGCGAACTATACCGACCGAGCAACCACCGCTTGTCGGCGAAGTTAGTGCCAACTTTTGCGGATACTGTGTGTCACGTGGTCAGCGTAACGAATCAAAAAGGCCGTTAATTTCGATTTTCTAGAAATTTTCTTGAAATACCTCCTCAATTATCCTCACGAGGCTGAGTGGACACCGTTCCAGACCCACTACTTCTCAGAAAATCTGGTGTCTTCGGGAATCGAACCCGGACCTCTGGATCTGTAGCCAGGAACTCTGACTACTAGACCACAGAGGCGGTCTCTTGCACGGTATACGACTATTATTATTATTATTATTATTATTAATCATCAGTCGGGATAGCTCAGTCGGTATAGCGACAGGCTACGGGTTGGACGGCAAGGATTCGATTTCCGGCAGTGCAAGATTTCTTTTATTTTCCACAGCGTCCAGATCGACTCTGACTCCCACCCAGCCCCCTATCCGAAGGGCACCGGCGTCTCTTTCTTCTTGGGTGGGGGGATAAAGCGGTAGGGGAGTGAAACTGACCACTAGTGCCGAATTCAAGAAGGTGGAGCTTTATCTCCACTCCCCCATATGTCTTCACGGCACGGTGTTTAACTAATTACGCACAGAGGCAGCGTTAACTTTATTAGTCGTTAACGACAACCAAGAATCAGTCAACAGTCAGTGTACTCCAGCTTAAGGTAAAGGTAAAGTTGTCTTTTACGCCATTAAGGCGTATGGAGGAGTGGATGTATAGATCCATATTTTCTTGACCTCACACTAGATGGAGGTGAGTGATCAGCTTCACGCCCCTGCCGCTTTACCCCCGGGGAAAAGTCCCCCCAGGTACCCATAGGATAAGAGGTTCGGTGGATCCCAGAGCCGATCTGGAAGACATGGAGAAGTGAAAATTCTTGACCCTACAGGGACTCGAACTCCGACCCCTCAGTCGTCCAGTCGGTAGCTAGTCGCTATACCGACTGCGCTATCCCGGCTCCTAGTCCTGCTTGAAGTGTATGGAAAATAGTACGAGTCAGCTGAGACTAGCAAATTTTGGTTCCTTTTCCTATAATCAAAAGTATTTTCTGCAGTCATTTCTCCCCAGAGTGACCACTTCTGTGCTTAGCAGTTCTTCTGGAAATGTTCCTGTGTTTCCAAGTCTGGGCACGGGAATCCCGCAAGTAGTTTTACTT
This sequence comes from Cryptotermes secundus, assembly GCF_002891405.2. Taxonomy (NCBI): domain Eukaryota; kingdom Metazoa; phylum Arthropoda; class Insecta; order Blattodea; family Kalotermitidae; genus Cryptotermes; species Cryptotermes secundus. The sequence continues at coordinate 1,305,463 of NW_019720583.1, forward strand.
GCATGTTCTGTGGTACAGAGACGCGTTTTATTAAGTATCCTTGATCGACGTATGGGTACATTCCAGGACGCACACGGTTACCTTGAAATTGTAGCTCTGACAGTTCATCGAAATTCCGTTTCAATTTTTCTGAACTGTTCTTGCTCAAATAAATCTGCACCGTACGTTTTTTGCAGTTACAAATATTAAGTATGGCGAGAGAGGGCGTGAAGTCGGGAGGAGGATAGAAGGAAGGCCGTGCAAGAGAAGTAAAATTATGTCTTGCTCAGCAATATTGTTCCACAGGAATGTGAGAGGCAAGCGCGTCCATATAAGGGCAGTTCCTCTTTTCCCTGCGGCCCGAATGTACATTAGTTTATCTTCCACCTTTCAGTGCAGCCTGCAGTCATGATGAAGAATGTTAGCATCTTTACAAACACAGAATCTGGAAGAAGGGTAGAGGACACTGTTATTTTTAGTTTTTTTTAGTATCTTGGGGTGGGGTGAGACTGAATCCACTTGGTACTGCGGCCATTGTTTGGTCTATTGTGGCAGCCCCAAATGATGATGATTGTGGAACTATTGGTGGAATGAAAATTGGCAGGGGAAATCGAAGTACTCTGAAAAAAAAACTGCCCAGCCACCAAAAATCCCAAATGACCTTACCCGGGCCGCCGCGGTGGGAAGACGGCACGTAACTGCCTGAGCTGGCCGCGCCATAGCTCACGCGGTTAGTCGCTGGCTTCCCACTGCGGCGGTCCGTGTTCGATCCCGGGATTTGTGGTGGACACAATGGCGCTGGGGCGGGTTTTATCCGAGTACTTCGGTTTCCCCTGCCCATCTTCATTCCACCAAATTCTTCATCATCATAATCACCCGGGGCAGGTACAATAGGCCAATCAGTGGCCGCCGTGCCGAGTGGACCCAGTTGGACCCCAACACCCACTAAACGAAACTGTCTGAGCTATGGCCAGAGAATCCTGTTACTATTTCAGGGCTATCTTGTTATGCACTCACAAAAACCGGACATAAAGATGTGACCCAGAGCCATTGGTGGGATTACTAGATTTTACAAAGTTCCAATATAAGTCTGGCTGGTCCAGACCAACAGAATCCATTTTATATGATATGCAAGCAGGAGGAAACGGTGTTTACTGAAACCACAAAGGAAGAGCATGCAACTGAACACTGTTAGCGCCGTGTAAGTGTATCACATCACCGGCCGTTTCCGCGGCACGCTACATGGAACCAAGGCATCCACTCACAGCGATCTAAATTATGTAGTCCTCGTCCTTAAGCCTAGTGATCTGATAAATGTTTCTGTAGACACTTCTACATATGCATAAAATAGAATATCTCTTCGAACGCTTCTTTTTCAGCAGAAGATATTCAGGGTAAATTGAGGAAAAAGAAACTATTCTCATGTAAGTGGAATAAGGAATTATGAACATTGAAGTCCATGATTCGCAAACAAGAACACTGTTTTCTGGGAAATTTATCATGTATTTTTTCTTTAAACTATGAAAAGGGAAACAACTTTAAAATTAGCACCAAACACGGCGGTCACGAGAGAGATCATCTGCACACAGAAACTTGCATCGTCATGTAGAGTCATAACCAGAACACGGAAACATCATCTCCTCCAGAATATAAGAGGAAGCCGTCACTATAGACAATCTACGAGCATTTAAAAAAGCAGAAACAAAAGTCTCATTAATATGACAACAACGTATACCTGAGGCTGACAGTCGAGAACAATCGCTGAATTCGGGTTGTTTCTTACCTCACGCAGAAACAATTTTAATTTTAGTGATTAGTAGTAATAGTACTAGTTTCTGTATTCATTGATAATATCCTTCTGAAGATGGTCGCTCCGACAGAAACACATAAAAGATGAAAATTAAAAAAAAAAACACACAACATTTATCAGTCACTCTGGACGATGTTAATATTATTTTATACTATTGCTAGTGTGAAGGACCAGCGTGAACCAAGTCAAATTTAGTAAGGCAACTAAACAAAATGTCATAAAATATGTCTAAATGAATACATTAACGTAGATATGGGTAGGCATAAGCACGTTATGTACAATATCTAACCAACAGCCTTTTCGCAAAGTGGTTACATCTGTTGCATAGATACAATGCCATTAATTATGAAGTTACATACTCAACCTGTATTTGGAGAAAGTTACATGAAGTGCAGCTATGAGGCTATGAATGTCACTGAAGTCAGCATTTTTCCAAGTCCGAATTCTATAACCTCGCAACTCAAAAACACATTTTAACAGTATCTTGAAGGAAATATAATTAGCATGAATGAACACTTATTACGTTGATTTTGGAACGTGATCTGACTCGCTTCCGGAAGAACAGGACAAGATGGCGTAGGCCAGGAAGAAAGGTATCATTTTGAATCAAGTCGTCTTACTTGAGCGCCACTATCGGTAACAAGAAGCACTTCGCTCCCGAGTATCACAGTTCGCTGAGAGACTTCGAACACGCAGGAGTGCCATGGAGAACTGAAGACTTCTTCAGGCTTGAGAAACAGGTCATGGGCAACATCTTTTTCCTCACTTATATATAATGTAGTAGTTCATTTCGACCATAAACTAAGGAATTTATAATAATATCTAATATCATTTTACTCGTACAATGCGTTATGTTAAACTGGTGTATAGTGAAACGATGATATATATATATATATTCAGAAACTCAAATTTGAATTTTATGTCCAATATGGAAGAGTCTTGAAGTATTCATTGATGTGTTGATTCAACCGGATGATAACATTTTGAAATTGAATTAAAAATTAAACTCACTGATCAAGTTTACATTCACAAAACCACCGTCTCACACGGGAATATGAAGCCATATTAAAAAGAAATCTATAAACGGAGTGTCTTGTATGTATTTTAAGATAACATATTCGATTCATACTGGAAAAGGCATATAATTTGAAAGTATGCTAGCCTATATTCCAGCGAAGTCTCTTACTACAATCTATGCTATGTCGTTTAATTCTGTTAGGGGCGAGTAGGACGTTGTGTATTACTATTTTGGTTTGAGTTAGGTTAGAAAGAGAGTTCGCCTTTCTAAATTTGGTGTACGCTGACTAACAATTTTATACCGAAATAGTTTAGTTTGCAAATATGACAAAGAATTCTAAACATTTACAAAACAGCTACTACATGATCAACATGGAATATTAAACGGGGCCATAAATTTTGATATATTATTGTAGTGAAACAGGCAAGCAAAAATAATGAATTATTACAAATCATAGTTTAAACTTGGCAGTAAACTCGGACCATTTAATGGATAGAATGCATTGTTTAAAATCTCTTTCACTATTAAATCGCAAACATTATTTCCAATAAACAAGAGTAGAAAGACATACCCTTCAGGATATTCATGTAATCTTCGTAACAGATTTACTTCGGTTCAAATTTTGTTGTGTATTATTGCCTACAGATAATTTATTTTCTCTTAATTACGTTAGAAACAGACACCGCACAGCTGGACTAGATGAAATCATTCCTTCTTGTACGAAGACAATATAAACGTTCCTTTGAATACTGCATGTCTTTCTCATCTGTTGATGACGTCAACTTATACCGTGGAGCGCTCTGTGAGGAGGTGTCTACTTCGTTGCCGTTTGCTTTGTACGATCATATCGAAACAAACGAAATGGGAGGTAGGTTATCGCGTTCGTCTTACAATTGCTGATGGTCATTCCTGTTTAAAGTAGTAACACACACAGAATTAGAAGAATTCATGATGCCTGTACTTAGGAAAGACGAGCACTTTGTAATTGACACCCAGAGCAATAACGTGAAGGGTTCATCATGGGCTACATATGTGAGTTGATAAATATTATACATAAAATTTATTACTGAAAGCTGTGTGGAGTGCTAAGGTTCTCGTTATGCAGGCATATGACATCATGTACTCTGGTAAAAATTTAAAAACTTTTCGGAAGAAACTACTTTCCCCACCTACCCTGAAGATGGAGGCAGCAAACCCTACAAAACATTAGGAGCTATGTACCAGACAACAAGGTATAATATCTCTGAAGATTCGTTGTTGTGAGAGGCATAATTCTTAGCCACCGACCACTTCAATTAGACCAATTGTCCTCATCAACATCAGCCCTAGCCTAGGAAGTTTCCTACACTAACTAACAAAATGTAGTGTCCTTATTGACATCTTCCACGGTAATATTACAAAACTTCAAGTGTTCACATATCAGCAGACCCGGTTGGAGAGAAAGCAGTACTATTCAGTTTAACAAAACTATAATATTTGTTTTGTATGGCACAAAACGAGGTCTCTTACTGCAAGATACCATAGATTAAACACTTTTAAAGACCGAAGTGGCGGAAAAGACAATTTGGACTTAAGAAAGAGAGAGCAAGCAGAAGGGTCGAGACTGAATAATTAGAAACTTCATAATTTGCATTCGTCACCACGTAAGTTTGCTAAACCGGTGCTACGATGAGCAAGGCTTATAGCATGCAGGGCGACATGGGATATGAACAGAGAATTTTTGTAGAAAACAAATCAAGAGGCTACTTGGGAAATACAGATAATAATAGAAGGATAATATTAAATTATAGAGAGATAGGGCATAACGCTTAGGACTGGAATAAACTGGCTTGTGATCAACAGTAATGTCAATAGTTTTGTCCACGAAACAACTTCCAGGGTCAAACTGAAAGGAACCTGTTGGCCATCTGTTCAAGGAAGACTTTGAATGATGGGGTTAGATAGAAAGTTGGATAGTTAGCCTGTTAGCTGATATATTCTAGCCAAGGAAAAGTGAGAACACACGAACCCATCGAAAACTTCGAAACTGGTTTTGTTGCTGGTAATCATTTCAAAATTTTTCCGTACATTTTTTGAGACGATGATTGAATGATTTGAAACTGTGAGATCGGATTGTAGCTTCACAGAACGCAGTACATATGCACAGAAAACCGAAAACTTTTTTTTAAAATTACGTAAAATACGAACACGCTTCTACTTGGCTATGGTATGATTTTTTTTTTTTTCCATTGGCCCTACAGTACTCATTTGGGCCTAGGCCTACCTCCATGAAACTCTCCGTTTCACTTCGGTTTACTAGATCTTCGACATTCGGTAGGACTCTTTCGGCGGGTGATCAGCTCGTCGCAAGGTCTATACCTGTACACAAACATCCATGCCATGAGTGGGATTCGAACCCACGATCCAGGCTTCCGAGCGAGCGAAGACAGTGCATGCCTTAGACCGCTCGGCTACCGTGACCGGCAGTGTATGATATTAGTAAGAACAATTTTCTAAACACTGTAGACATGGAACTGTATCACGGAACGAACATTTGAGACATCTTTAGAATAAATTTTAGGTCAAGACCTGCTTAATAATACAGAAAAGCACTGATACTTTCATTACAATATTGAAATGTGTTCCAGTTTTCTCCTGTGATATATACATATATATATACGTGTATGTAATATTTTATGCGGAAATTGGCCACGACCACTATCCCAGTAGAACAGAAGTTTCATAATCTCTCACGTCACAAAGACACCGGCTAAGGCGGACACTTCTGACTTCTATGCAGAAAGTGCCCTTTTCTAATCTCAGCAGGAACGCTGGTTATCCACATTGAATATTTTTATGATTTCTTTCAGCTAATCACAGCACTGAAATCTCTGGAACGTCGGACTGCATAGGAAAGTGCCCATGATGAGGGGGTTAGAAGGGAACAGTGGTTGTGTACACTGATCAATTCTATTACTTTGGGCTTTTGAATAGAACACATTTTTCCGAATTACTGCGTTTCTGGACTTTGTCCTGTGATTGAGGTCAGCTCTTCCTAAGGGAGCCAACTGGGCATGCCTCTCACCCTCACCTGAGGACGGAAACAGATGTTAGGAAAAAGACCGACGTTTCGGAGGAACATATGGCCTCCATCTTCGGAGCTGAACAGTAAGAAAAGCAAGAAATCAATGAAAGTACGCTTCAAGCTGTATCCACTTCTTTTGTTAATTCCTTACTTGTTTTACTTTTCGTCTCAGAAGGTGGCTGTCATATGAAGAATGCCGTCTTCAGGGATGTGGCGCCGTGTATATATTTTTAAACCGACGTTTCATAGGAACATATCGCCTCCATCTTCAGGGTAGAAAAATCCGTGAGCGAGGAACCAGCGTAAGCAGGTTCTACTCTAAAGATGGAGACGACACGTATCTCCGAAACGTCGGTTCAAATAAGATCTACAAGGCGCCACATCTCAGAAGGCGGCATTCTTCATAGTCACCGCCTTGAAAACCTCAAATCTTATACGTGGCTGTGAAATATTCCTCCGAAACGACGGGCTTCCTCCCAAATATACGGCATTACATCACAGAAGACCCATTCCCTTCAAACGACATTTTTTAGCCTCGGTTTTTCAGACGAATACAAAAGTTGGCTCAGAAGATAAGGAAAGCGTTGATTTTACTTATACTTGGGAACATATGGGCCGCTCACAGTAGAAACAGACGTAATTTCTAAAACAAATATCTCCTTTATAACAAGCAATTACTTAGGTCAGACTGTTGTAAAAGGTATAGTATTCCCTGTGCTTAACTAATTAAGCATTAAGTTCTGAAGACGTATGGGGGAGTGGATGTATAGATCCACATTTTCTTCACATCGACACTAGTTGGAGGTGAGTGGTTAGCTTCAAGCCCCGGATGCTTTACCCCCGGTACTCACTGCATAGAAGGTTGGGTGGACCCCAAAGCCGGTGTGGACTATTGAAGAAATGAAAGCTCTTGACCCTACCGGGGCTCGAACTCCGACCCCTCGGTCGTCCAGCCCGTAGCCAGTCGCTATACCGACTACACTATCCCGGCTTCTGAGTCAAGACTGCTGTTGTATTAATGCATAAATATAAAGCCTGAAACATTATTACGTCCTATATAATATACTGTATAAAAAAATTGACTGTGTCAGCATCAGAGTGTGACGTACATGCTTACGTCACCGTTACAAGATTATAAGGGTATAGTCCAAACTTAGCACGGGAGTCAAAACCGCCACAACTGTAATACTGAACACAACCTTTCTGACGAACACTTAAAAGGGTTTCTGGCACATAATACATGTTTTTGGAAAATAATTTGTACCAGTTTTCTTTTCTACTTACTGCTAGAGAGGTACCCGAACTTAAGATTTTCAGGGTCAGGGTCAGTTCTTTACGACTTGCTGTTTACTGCCAATCATTTCGTCTTAGCGACAAGCCTCTTGAGACTCACGACCATTAATTTTATTTTCCAGCTGAATACTTGCTGTTATAATAGTCCTTATGTTAATTCCTCTTTATCGAGGGGATGGGTCCGTCGTATACAATTGCTGTTGGCCCTCGCCAGCGCTGTATTTCTCAGGTCTAATTCCCGCGGGACTCTGACCATACTTTACTCTCTCAGATTCGGGACTCCCCCAACCCGGAGGGCCAGGTCCCTGTATTTATATCCACCAGGAACAGGGTGGCCCAGTTATACCTCCAGGCCGCCTACGTGTTGCAGGACTACGGTGGAGGTGTTTGACCTCTCCTCCACACGAGACTAATTTATGATTTTCAAATGATACAATTTCCAGTTTATTTTTGCGCAGAATCCCCTCTTGTGTAGTCTTCTAGCATTTCAATTTGGAAGCTCTTGATAAAACTTGATGACTAAATATCTAACACTTACTGTGGCTTTCGAACTAAGAACAAAAGTAGGCCGCGCCATAGCTCAAGCGGTTAGTCGCTTGCTTCCCACCGAGGCGGCCCGGGTTCGATCCCGGGTCTGGTCAAGTGGGATTTGTGGTGGACAAAGTGATGCTGGGGCGGGTTTTCTCCGAGTACTTCGGTTTCCTCTGTCAATCTTCATTCCACCAAATTCTCCATCATCATAATCACCCAGGGCAGGCTACAATAGGCCAATCAGTGGCCGCCGTGCCGAGTGGACCCAGCTGGGCTCCACCCTCCACTAAGGGAAATTTAAGAACAAAAGTACCATCTTATCAGGAACTTTCCTAGGCCAAAATGTTTAACTCGCGTAAAATTATAAAATTTAATGGCGTACGTATAAACCCGTTTAATAAGAGACTTGAGTTACGTCTTGTAAAAACATGATTCATCCTGTCTTATTTTTCCACTTTATTCACAAAGTGCTTTAAGGCAAAGCTACCTTATTTCCAAGGGCAGAATGAAGAGGGCGGGCTCCACAATGTAGTGCACAGAATTCCCAGTAGAGTTCGCACTTTATTGACGTTATTTTCAATCTGTTCATGCAGGCTACATAAGAGATGGGTCAGCATCTCCTATTAGTAAAAACAACCACTGAATATAAAATATGCTTACGGTCACTTACGTTTTATGGAGTTGATAGAAGGGTCTATTTATGGCTTTATGAAAAGCCTTATAATAAATAGGTCAATAAAAACCAAATAAAATTAGCCGATCTTTTATGTCGAATTTCACCGAAATTTGATTAACGATTTATATTATACACAAAAGGTCCATTTATTGCCTGAAGTAAAGTGGTTTTTTATGGCTAGAAATGAGAGCTGCCCAAAAACATTAAGTGAAAATACTGGCTCCGACCGGGAATCGATCCCAAGCATTCCCCTTCATGGGTCTTTGGATCCAATGTACGTATACAGGAACATGCACCCTACTCATTTCTGTCCTGAAAGCGGAGGCAAGGAACACCCACGAATCGTCGTATCAACATAAATAAAATCAGTGATGTTCTGAAGTTGATGCACTCAGGTATTCCGGACTAAAACATGATAAATCACATGTTAATACAGATCTTGATTATGTTATTTTTATTACAGCATGTGGAAACGGTTTATGAATTACGCAACTGTAGTTATGAATACCATTTTTGTGAGCAGTTAGAGAAATAAGAGCTGTCTTAAAAGTAGGAAACTGATAACCAGAGTTGTCTTAATGCAATCTTTGCTAAATTTACTTACATGCTAATGTTTACTGTCATACAAAGAAAGTTTATGTATTTTAAGTTCCAGTTCACAGCAGTTTCGAAACCCTCAGTCCGTTCACCTGGTTCGGTAAGGAGTAGACACTGACTGCAGGGTGATGCTGCTACTCTTGCAGACAGTTCGTGCACACATCCATACAGCAATGACGTCACCAGCACCACCGAACCTGCCATCTGGATAGATGGGGACAGTCTCGGGAGTACAGTACCGGAGCTTGGGACATGATCTTTTTTTTATTGCTAGTGGGGTGGGACTAAGTCCCTTGTACTGCGGCCACTTCTGGCCTATTGTACCAGCCCCAGATGATAGGTGAGGGTGATTGTGGAGCAATTGATGGAATGAAGATTGGCAGGGGAAACCGAAGTACTCGGAGAAAACCTGCCCCAGCGCCACTTTATCCACCACAAATCCCACTTGACCAGACCCGGGATCGAACCCGGGCCGCCGCGGTGGGAAGCCAGCCACTAACCGCTTGAGCTATGGCGCGGCCCTATGATACAGCTATAGCTCGTGCGAAACTCAGCGATACAATGCAGTATTCCCATGCATAAAGCAGCCGAATATTTCGAAGGTACAGTGCGTTCAGTTAAGGAGGACACTTGGCAACACCGCTGACCCGGCCCAACATTCCTCACAGATTGCTGCTGTAACTGCTGATAGCAGAATCAGTCATTAGCGCTGATAAGTGCTCGCAGTTACAGTTACAGCAGCAATCTGTGAGGAATGTTCGGCCCGGTCAGCGGTGTTGCGAAGTTTCCTCCTTGATTGAACGCCCTGTATATGTGTCACGCTTGTAAACAGCACAATTTCTCCCCTACAATGTCTGACGCACACTACACAGACAGGGTAACTGACCCCACAAAAATGATTATTGTAAGCCTTAAGAACTATAGTGGACATTGTCTAACTCCCGTTTAGTCCGGTAGTCGGGGGAAGAAGTTCTATTAATCAAAGTTTATAAAAGTGATATAGAATCGTCATTCCTTCGATCTAACAGTAATTCCCCCTTGCAGTTATATGGTACTTCAGTGCTCCTGGAAATTCCTTTCATAGTTCTTTCGTGTACTTCAGTCGACAATATGTAACACGGTTATGTTGTCGTTACCGACCGACCGAGCGACCGCCGCTTTTAGGCGAAGTTACTGCCAACTTTTGCGGATAGAGGGTGTCACGTGGTCAGCACAAAGTATCTCCACCGCCGTTAATTTCGGTTTTCTAGACCGGAGCCGCTATTTCCTTGAAATAGCTCCTCAGTTATCCTCACGAGGCTGAGTGGACCCCGTTCCACACCCACTACTTCTCAGAAAATCTGGTAGCACTGGGAATCGAACCCGGGACCTCTGGATCTATGGCCAGGAACTCTGACCACTAGACCAAAGAGGCGGTCGGTATAGTTCGCTTGCGGACTACAGGCCACGGAGTTTATGTTGTTACAGTTGCAACTGGCAGGAAGTTTTGTGTAGGACCGGTCTCTTTCCAGTCCGTTCTTCGCATGAGATGCCGTTCCTTGGTGAATTTGATACTTGATATATTTTAACTGGCAATAAACTAGCTTTTTTCCAATCTTCACATACCCATGAACCCATAGAGTGAATTTCAAATTACATGAATTTCCACAGTTCTAGTAATATCATCTGAGTCATCACAGTCATGAATCAAACCGTAAATTCCTGGAAGATATACGATAATATTAGTATGATTCTGTTCTTCTGTAGATTCGTCAATTAAATATTTTGCCTTGTGTAAGGACAGGAATTTCCTCAGGCAGAAAAATATATATTTCATGTCAAATATATGAACCGGTTGGTGCTCTCACCAGTGAACCAACCGTTGCAAGAAGGCGCAAAAGACAGTGGCCCGAAGACTTACGTATGTAACCTAAGGTGAACCGGCATTGGCCGGTAGCACCTACATTGACTGTATCGACTACTAAATTTACTTAATACTCGTATATTATAGAGAGATTGTAAATAAACAGGCAATAACAAAAATCTCAAAGATGAAAGTATTGTCAAGTGTTGCAGTGGTCACAGACCGTGTTTTGATTGGTAATCGGATTTATTGGACAATTGATACAGCGCGGGAATACACTTCACTGTTCACGTGACCACATAGACAGAAATAACNATATGTGTCACGCTTGTAAACAGCACAATTTCTCCCCTACAATGTCTGACGCACACTACACAGACAGGGTAACTGACCCCACAAAAATGATTATTGTAAGCCTTAAGAACTATAGTGGACATTGTCTAACTCCCGTTTAGTCCGGTAGTCGGGGGAAGAAGTTCTATTAATCAAAGTTTATAAAAGTGATATAGAATCGTCATTCCTTCGATCTAACAGTAATTCCCCCTTGCAGTTATATGGTACTTCAGTGCTCCTGGAAATTCCTTTCATAGTTCTTTCGTGTACTTCAGTCGACAATATGTAACACGGTTATGTTGTCGTTACCGACCGACCGAGCGACCGCCGCTTTTAGGCGAAGTTACTGCCAACTTTTGCGGATAGAGGGTGTCACGTGGTCAGCACAAAGTATCTCCACCGCCGTTAATTTCGGTTTTCTAGACCGGAGCCGCTATTTCCTTGAAATAGCTCCTCAGTTATCCTCACGAGGCTGAGTGGACCCCGTTCCACACCCACTACTTCTCAGAAAATCTGGTAGCACTGGGAATCGAACCCGGGACCTCTGGATCTATGGCCAGGAACTCTGACCACTAGACCAAAGAGGCGGTCGGTATAGTTCGCTTGCGGACTACAGGCCACGGAGTTTATGTTGTTACAGTTGCAACTGGCAGGAAGTTTTGTGTAGGACCGGTCTCTTTCCAGTCCGTTCTTCGCATGAGATGCCGTTCCTTGGTGAATTTGATACTTGATATATTTTAACTGGCAATAAACTAGCTTTTTTCCAATCTTCACATACCCATGAACCCATAGAGTGAATTTCAAATTACATGAATTTCCACAGTTCTAGTAATATCATCTGAGTCATCACAGTCATGAATCAAACCGTAAATTCCTGGAAGATATACGATAATATTAGTATGATTCTGTTCTTCTGTAGATTCGTCAATTAAATATTTTGCCTTGTGTAAGGACAGGAATTTCCTCAGGCAGAAAAATATATATTTCATGTCAAATATATGAACCGGTTGGTGCTCTCACCAGTGAACCAACCGTTGCAAGAAGGCGCAAAAGACAGTGGCCCGAAGACTTACGTATGTAACCTAAGGTGAACCGGCATTGGCCGGCAGCACCTACATTGACTGTATCGACTACTAAATTTACTTAATACTCGTATATTATAGAGAGATTGTAAATAAACAGGCAATAACAAAAATCTCAAAGATGAAAGTATTGTCAAGTGTTGCAGTGGTCACAGACCGTGTTTTGATTGGTAATCGGATTTATTGGACAATTGATACAGCGCGGGAATACACTTCACTGTTCACGTGACCACATAGACAGAAATAACGGTAATCAGTGCTACTGATATTTGCACTGAGTTCTTCCTGAATTACATTAACTGCAACCGCTGTACCAACATTCTCCATCTTAGGTTGTAAATTTTAGACAATAACCATATAGAAAGTAATATTGGAGAGTTTATTCGTAATAAAATTATAAATCTTATGATTTATTGAACTTAAAGTAAGTTATTTTCATGGATTATTGTGAAGAGGAACAAAAAATAAGAAGGCAGAAAACGAAAAGCGGTATTTTTCACTATCTTGCATCTTTACCTTCCGAAAATAATCAACGTGTACTGAATAAACTGAAACTCTATACTGCAAGTTTTCGATCAAATTTAATTTTAGTTTATATGGGGGGAGGGGGAAGTATAACTGTTTTATATGTCTCTGGAACTGAAATATTACATAAATTTCATTATGACGCAAAAATTTATCGTGATTCATTTTTCGATATGTATATATATTCAACGAAATAATACGTTAGTTAATAATTATTATTATGAACTACAGCATCTGCAATACGGATAAGCTTCGAAACATGAAATTTTCATGAGCGATAGATATAGAAATGAATCTGAAACGCAAAGCCATAGCGATAGAATTTAAAAAATATATGAAGTCCTATTTAAGTACATAACCTTATCTTTGTCTTTGTTATGAAACGCACTACATACAGGCTACAAAGTTTCTCGTGAAGTGGAAGACTAAAATAAAGATAGAACAGGCCGCGCTTTAACTCAAGCGGTTAGTCGCTGGCTTCCCACCGCGGCGGCCCCTGTTCGATCCCGGCTCTGATCAAGTGGGATTTGTGGTGGACAAAGTGGTGCTGGGGCGGGTTTTCTCCGAGTACTTCGGTTTCCCCTGTCAATCTTCATTCCACCAAATTCTCCATCATCATAATCACCAGGGGCAGGCTATAATAGGCCAATCAGTGGCCGCCGTTCCGAGTGGACCCAGTTGGACTCCACCCCCCACTAAGTGAATTAAAAAGAAAGATAGAATAATATTTGTAACCCATCTCTAGGGGCCGCCCCATAGCTCAAGCGATTAGTCGCTGGCTTCCCACCGCGGCGGCCCGGGTTCGATCCCGAGTCTGATCAAGTGGGATTTGTGGTGGACAAAGTGGCGCTGGGGCAGGTTTTCTCCGAATACTTCGTTTTCCCCTGCCAATCTTCAATCCACCAATTGCTCCACAATCACCCTCACCTATCATCTGGGGCTGGTACAATAGGCCAGAAGTGGCCGCAGTACAAGGGACTTAGTATCACCCCACTAGCAATAAGAAACCCATCTCTAAGAAGTAAATACTGGAATTACTACCGCTAATATATCTTTTGATGGTCGATAAGAGTTTCAATGTAATAGTGATAAATTTCGCTTGGGGGGGGGTTAATTTTTACGTGAATAAATGTAAAACGTGTGAAAATCTGATGTAATATTTCACTCCGCAGTAAAACATCGAAATATTTTTCATTTCAGCTCATATTCACTGATCACTGAAATGTACACAGAACTTAACAACCTCTTTTAAGTGTCCACAGATCAATCGGATACAACAGTTCATACAGCTAACCACAGAAGAATGTTTAAAATTCCTACGCGAAACCCACACAAATTCAAAGCATCGCTGAAATATTTTAACGGTAACGTAACACGCAACTGTGTTATGGTTGGTTGTCGGGTTGCTTTCAGCAGGCGGAGAAGCGGCGTATCTCTGCGTTGGTTCCAATATCACTCTCTCGTGTCAACAAAACTTGTTGCTAGGGGAGTGTATATATACACAGCAAATCTTTAATTACAGTGACCTCGCCTGAGGCGGAGACTTGGCCGGAATATAGTTCAGAAACGAAGTAGTACGCAGCCGCTCAGACAGCGCGTTAGCGCTCGCGGAACTGAATATTAATTAGTGAGAGTTATTCGATACGTTTATGTTTCGCATATCTAAACGAAATGTTTGCATGTACCACATTGAAATTTGGTGAGACCTATCGTATTTTAGTACAAATTCGAAATTCACGGGCTCTAGTCCACTACTAGGAGAACAAAGGGGGCCACTCACTCACTCATGTAGCTGAGCCCTTTTTGAGGAGCCGCCAATTGTGCAGCTACTTAAGAACTTCCCAGCATTTTATGGAACCCGAAGGTTCATTACAGGGTTCACAAGAGCTCTTCAGCGGCCCCTATCCTGAGCCATATTAATCCAATCCATCATAGGTGGGTCCCTTGTCACCACGACATGGTGCGTCTTCAGGTTGCGGATGGAGGAGACGCCCTCCAGGTAAGGAGGGTAGCTGCGAATTTAATGAAAAAGTAGTCGCCGACAGCAGACAATGGGTGGTCCTCCAGCTTGGTAATTGGGTGTGGGGCTAATAACTCCTTGACGTAAATAATAAGCTTCTTACGAAAATGAACACAAAGCCTCGGACCTGGACGGATCCTGTGGATAAAGGATCTAGGTGAAAGGGGGCCAGTCAGCCAAACAGAAAATATTCTTTTCAAAATTTCGCAGAAAATATTTAATGACTCTTCCTTGTAGTACTGTCGCGTGTTAGGGTGTCTCTAGACGGGGTTTGGGATTTGATATAGAGGATTTACTGACCGCTTCGACGCACAACTCGTGACTACAATTAATTATAGCGCCATCGTCAGTCTCCACACTTTACAGATCACTACAGCACATAGACTAATTTTCTCAGTTTCTTAGTCTCCACACTAGTCGTTTCCTAGTGACGATTTCTACAATGGCTATTCCTCTGCTTCTTTGCTGAAGCTCTGAATGGCGGTTCCCTTCCAACTGTCTGTTCTTGAGTCTGAGTCTTATGTTACGACCGACGGTCCGTCGACCAGTTTGTCTTGGAATAAAGCACCCAGCTTTAAGCTTAAGACCACATTTTTATTACTGTTTGACAGTTGTAGGTTTGTTGATATTCGGCGTTCTCTCTGACGAGAGGACGGGTCTGTCGTTTACAACTGCTGCTGGCCCTCACCAGCGCAGTCATTTTTGGGTCCGAGTCCCGTGGACTCGCGACAAAATTTTACTGTCTCAGAATCGAGACTTCCATTTTCGTCGTCTCCTGCGTCTCACAGGGCTACGGTGGGGGTATTCGCCCCCGCCCCCACACGGTACGAAACAAGACTGTATATATCAAAGTGCAGTGCCTGTTCTTGTATCAATTGTCCGCTTCATAACTCCTTTACACGGACCGAGTAGAAAACACCATTTCCAACAATACTTTTATTGTTGCATGCCATTTGCGCGGAAACTTATTTACCAATCCGCTGCCTAGAAACGGCCCTAAAAGCTACAATATCATCTGAATAAACTTAAACCGACTACATTAGATACATTATGTCGCGCGTTTTGACCAATCCCTATATTAATAATAATAATCATATCTGCCAATGTAACGGCAACCAAACACCGGACGTCGGACAAAAAGGCTGTAACTCGGACACTAGACAATGTCCGCCCGAGTTGGTATCATGCAGCCCGGATATTGACTATCCGGGCCGAGGTTGTTCGAGGTTTTGCTCAGTCAACCCAGGCAAGCAAGCCAAATTTGGCTAAGATGGCTTCCTTCCATATATTTTCTAATTCGCCACTCATCAATCATCCTGCCATGCCGTGCTGTATTGTCTGATCTACTGAAAATATTTTTTAATGACTCAACCAATGTCACAAAAAGATTATAGACTCGCAAATTTATTCGTGATTTAAAATTACACCAGTTTTAGATATATAGGGGCAGATTTCACATCGGTAACTATATTCATTACAGTACGAATAATACCGTAATTAAAATATTTGAATGGCTGCAGTCCTGATTTCCGGTATTTCTTCTTAGATCCAATAAGACATTTTCGGGTTTCAATGTCGTTTCAAATGCAAGGTTTTCTGTGATGTTACGTCATGTACTTTGGCGGGGTAGATCTGTATCAAGGTTTCTTAGGAATCTGCTGTCTCCATATTAGTGCACAACATTCTCCGAACGGTGGTAAACATCTACCAAATTAAACGGCGTCATATCTCACAAGACTGCAATACTGACAAGGGTACCAAAGTAAGGATATTTCTAGTATCAGAAGCGACACATAAAAATGTTTAAATTTGAAAGCAATTTACGTTTATAGTGATGAGACACACCCCACTCGCCACAAAGAAAGGCATGCATAACAAGGCTCAGTGTATACATTTGTACCGAAATATTTGTAGTGACCGATATTATCAATGGAACTTTTCAAAAATAATTACTAAAGTGACCTCCCATCAAGCTCAGGTTTGAAAGCTAATTTTTTTTAATTCGCTTAGTGGGGGGTGGAGTCCAGCTGGGCCACTGATAATGAAGATTGGCAGGGGAAACCGAAGTGCTCGGAGAAAACCCGCCCCAGTGCCACTTTAGCCACCACAAATACCACTTGACCAGACCAGGGATCGAACCCGGGCCGCCGCGGTGGGAAGCCAGCGACTAACCGCTTGAGCAATGGCGCGTCCAGGTTTGTGATCTAAATATACATTGGCCGGGAAGCAAAAAATAGAGCTTAGATTTTATTATTGCATTCTCCCAACAACCACATTTTGCATAAGGCGAGTTCTGGAAATTACATGCTATTCTGTCAGTATGACGCGTTTGTCTCAAAGAATATGGATCCGTTTTTTCCGCCACTAAAACAGCGCATGTGAAGCTATCGCAACAAGGTCAAACAGTAACATACGTCCGTTCAAAGTTCTGCGGAAAAATGTCAGGAGGTTACTGGGGTAATAATTTTGAGCAAAGAAACAAAAAACAAACTCCGTGGCCTGTAGTCCGAAAGCGAACTATACCGACCGAGCGACCGCCGCTTGTCGGTGAAGTTAGTGCCAACTTTTGCGGATAGAGGGTGTCACGTGGTCGGCGCAACGAATCCCCACGGCAGTTAACCTCACTTTTCTAGACCGGAGCCGGAATTTCCTTGAAATAGCTCCTCAGTTATCATCACGAGTCTGAGAGGACCCCGTTCCAGACCCAGAATATCTGCCAGCGCCGGGAATCGAACCCTGGACCTCTGGATCTGTAGGTAGGAACTCTCACCACTAGACCACAGAGGCGGTCAATTTTGAGCCACTTCTGGCCTATTGTACCAGCGCCAGATGATATAGGTGAGGGTGATTGTGGAGCAATTGATGGAATGAAGATTGGCAGGGGAAATCGAAGTACTCGGAGAAAACCTGCCCCACCGCCACTGTGTCCACCATAAATCCCACTTGACCAGGCCCGGGATCGGTGGGAAGCCAGCGACTAACCGCTTGAGCTATGGCGACGACTAACCGCTTGAGCTATGGCGCGGCCCTTCTGTTATGTTATGTTATGTTATGTACAATCTGTACACCGAAACTGGTATTCCTCAGATACAATTACAGAATTTCCACCACAGAAATCCGCACACGATAATACTGCATTAGAAAACCGTGGTGTCTAGTTTCCTTGTAATCAATAATTTTCCGGGCGGAAGAAATATGAGCCATAAGGGAATGCAGTCTAACTCTGACTTGTGACGTTATCAGGACAAAACGCATGGGTACACAAGAAAGACGAATAATGAAAAGCTGAAACGGCAGTGAACTAACAAGATCTAAAAAGTTTGTGACGATGGTGCATTAGTACAAATATTGTGTTTCTGGACATTATCCATCGTCCTGTCTTTATGTAAAAACAACGTCCTGTTTATTTTTCAAAACGCAACGTTTCGGAGACTTACTTGAAGGCGGAGACAGAGTCCAGTCTCCGAAACTTTGCGTTTTGAAAAATAAAAATAAACAGGACGGTGTTTTTATATAAAGACAGGGCGATGGATAATGTCCAGAAACGTAATAGGGTAGTGAATTGGCTGTTTGTCTACGCTTTCTGCTCCAAGTTAGCAACGTCTTAAATTTCAGCTCTGAATCAACTCGTAAACAGCAGTAGTTTTACTTAAGAATGGCGAATATTTTTAGGGCGTTATCTATGTTATGCAATATACGAAGAACGTATTGTAAAGTCTATTATCTAGCCAACGGCGCGATAAACACCTCGTTTAAGTTCAAGTAACAATAGATCAAATATTTATAGCTCGTTGCTAGGTAACAGTGAGCGAGCCAATAGACTGGCGAGATAGTTATCGCGTGATTTATTTTCTGTGTGGTCTGCGTTACGCAACAGTACAACTGTGTTTTCTGTGCGTGGTCCGTGCCGACAGGATATGAGAGAATACGGGAATGGGAATTGACGTCACTTGAGTTCCGAAGTTCCAAGGGAACAGCAGTGTGGCCACAAGAAGGATTAGAAGAGTTAGCGTGTTATATGTGCTGCAGTTACAGTAATCTTGAGAGTGTAACAACTAATTGTAGTTACGAGAAGTGAAGATTCAATAAACCGATTCACCAATCCAAACCCGCGTCGTAATCAATCACTGAAATACGTGACAATATAAACAAGAAGAAATTTGAGGTTACCGGGGGGAGGGATGAAAATTTAGACTGGGATTGTGAGCTATAAGCCCCGCGTCCTCGTCTATGGCTACCAAATATCGAGGACTATCACAAGAAGATAACGGAACATTTTTATTGCTAGTGAGGTGGGACTAAGTCCCTTGTACTGAGGCCACTTCTGGCCTACTGTACCAGCCCCAGATGATAGGTGAGGGTGATTGTGGAGCAATTGGTGAAATGAAGATTGGCAGGGGAAACCGAAGTACTCGGAGATAACCTGCCCCAGTGCCACTTTATCCACCACAAATCCCACTTGATCACATCCGAGATCGAACCCAGGCTGCCGCAGTGGGAAGCCAGCGACTAACCGCTTNACCCGAGATCGAACCCAGGCCGCCGCAGTGGGAAGCCAGCGACTAACCGCTTGAGCTATGACGCGGCCTTAAGAATGGGTTAACTCTATGACTAAGTGACCGTATACCCCATACATACTATGGAGGCGGGGTAGTGTAGTCGGAACTGCGTCGGAATTCGAGCCCCGGTGGGGCAAGAATTTTCTCTCCTCCACCTCGTCCAAACCGGCTCTGCGGCCCACTTTGTCTTCTATCCAAAGGGTTCCGGGTGCTCTTCCCCCGGGGATAAAGCGGCCGTGGCGTGAAGCTGTACTCACCTCCAATTAGTGCCAAAGTTAAGAAAACGTGGATCTACACATCCACTACCCCCATACCTCTTCGAGGTGTAAGGCTTAAATAGTTAGGAACAACCTTACCTTATCCCACACACTGTCAGTTATATCCCATTACGAACACTTTTAAGTTGAGGGTTCAAAATGATTTCGGGCTGTTCCATAACTCGTGGAGAGTTTAGTTTATCAATGAAATTCATAATTCTTGTATATTTTTCACACTGTACCTGCATCCCTGCCATCAGCTACAGTTCAGGCATGGCACGGCGAGGTAGACTTAGAAGTGGGTAGAGAAAGTAGTTAATTGCATCACGCAAGTCATTAGCAAACACATCCTTGAAGGACACTTGAGGATACTTCAACAGGCGATCAAAGAATCCCCCAAACGCAGACCTGGGACTACATGTAGATGAGGCAACTGCGAAGCCAGTTGACATAACCACTGACATGTCAATAGGCTCACAGTTCTCCAAGAAGCAGCGAGCGCGGAACGAGGTCAAATGCACGCGCTCGCTCACTCACGGAGCTGAGCCCTTCTTGAGAAGCCGCCAAGTGTGCAGCAACTCAAGAACTTCCCAGCATTTTATGGGACCCGAAGCTTCATTACCGTGTTCACAAGATCCCTCCACTGGTCCCTGTCCTGAGCCATATCAATCCAATCCATACCATCCCACCCTATCTCTTTAAAGTCAATTTTAATATTATCCACCTATCTACGTCTTGGTCTTCCTAGTGGTATCCTTTCTTCTGGCTTTCCCATCAATATCCTATATGCATTCCTCTTCTCCACATTCCTGCTACATGTCCTGCCCATCTCATCCTCCTTGACTTGACCAATGTAGTTATACTTGTAGAAAAGTACAAGTTATGAAGCTCCTCATTATGCAGTTTTCTCCAACATCCTGTCACTTCATTTCTCTTCGGTGCAAATACTCTCCTCAACACCCTGTTCTCAAACACCCTCAGTCTAAGTTCCTACCTTGATGTCAGAGACCTAGTTTCACGCCCAAACAGAACCACAGGCAATATTATAGTTTTGTGTATCCTAATTTTAGGGGCACTATGATTTTAGACAGAACAAAAGGGGAGAAAAGCTTCTGGAGTGAAGGGTAGCAAACATTAGCAGAGTTCAACATCTTCCTGAATCAAGATTTGTTATAGTCGTGCCAAAATATCTTAAATGTGCCACATTTTCAAAATATCTGTTACCATAAGCTTGAGAGAAGAATATTGGATACAATTTTGTATGAAGTTGATAGCAGTGATATCCCCCGATAATTATTACAGTCAGTTTTATCACCCTTCTTGTGAACTGTTCCAATAATAGACTCCTACCACGGATCACTTCCTTATTCAGAATAGAATTAGCTTATGGATTTAGAACGTAATATTTCGCCTCCTGCTACAAACAGACTGATCACTGCCTGGCGATTTATGGTGAGATTCTCTTATGTACAAAAAAAATCTGTACCTAATTCATGATTTTCATTCCCCTTTCCATAGAAAAATGTATAGTCTCCTGCTGGTGCGATGCCACCTCCATCCCGTCTGACCTCCTGTACTCACCCTAAATCTAACTCACATTTTAAAAATTCTTCTGCCGTTGCCCTGAGCAAACCTGCCCTATACAGACTTCTGACGTTCCACGTGCTAAATCTCTCCCTTAGGTCGTTTATCCACAGAATCCGTCCAGGTCCGAGGCCTCTTGTGATTTTTCGTAACGAGTTTATTTCTTACAGTGAGGATTTGTCAGCCCCACGCCCAACCCAAATTTGGAGGACCACCCGTTGTTCACTGCCCGTGACTGCTTATTCAGTATATTCCCAGCTACCGTCCATCCGAAACCTGAGAACGCGCCACCCTGTGGTGACATGGGGTCAAATGCAATGCTGGTATAGAAGTAAAATGGTACCCACCGCGGCGGCCCGGGTTCGATCCCGGGTCTGGTCAAGTGGGATTTGTGGTGGACAAAGTGGCGCTTGGGCAGGTTTTCTCCGAGTACTTCGGTTTCCCCTGCCAATCTTCATTCCACCAGTTGCTCCACAATCACCCTCACCTATCATCTGGGTCTGGTACAATAGGCCAGAAGTGGCCGCAGTACAAGGGGCTTAGTCTCACCCCACTAACAATAAAAAAATTAAATTGTGTCAGTTTGATGTTCAGAGCCGACTAATAAGTCTATGAAACTGTTTAAATTAATTAATACTTGTAAAGCGAGTGCCATTCAATCTCCACCGTTTAATTAATTATGAAGGAAAGTTAAAGTGTGAAAGTTAAGACATGAGTATCTTGCAACAACACACGGGAAATTTTATGTTTCACAATAACCTATCATTCAGTACTGGCCGTTAAGTGTTTGAATTAGCAGAAGGATAGACACTCAAACAGACATAAGAAGCTCAGCAGTAGGAAACAAATCCTTCGGAACCATAAGAATGCAATATATCCCACAAAAATTCAAAACAGGTAAAACACTCAGGCAGTTCAGACGACAAACATGTAGGAACAAACTAATAAAATTCCCGCTAAATATAATAAAATTGCGAAACTCTCAGTTCACTACAACAAACAGAACTGTAAATTGTAAAAATAATACGTACGGCACAGAAGTGTCAACATGTATCGCAGGACATGAAACATGCCACAGAAAATGGGACAGCAGCCAGTATTTCTGTGAGTCGCCAGGCTAACCCAAGCTGCTGATTACAAAATAGCTATTAGGGTGTGACAAGAGATGCGAAACGTGTCTTATTGCACAACGTACTTCAAATGATGCATTCCATGAAGAGGAGGATAATTAAAATTTTAATTACTATTGTTGTCTCTGTTCTCATTCGCCTTTCCTATAACTGAAGACCTCTGTGGCCACTCAGAGACTGTCGATATTTGAGTGCTCCGTATAGAATGAAGAGAGATCGCTGGCCCATTTCTTCTCAAGTTTGAAACAAATTTCCAATCTTATGGTCAAGCAAAATATTTCAATATGCGACTGTAATATAGTGTCTATATGTAATATGAAGAGACCGCCTCTCTGGTCTAGTGGTCAGAGTTCCTGCCTACAGATACAGAGGTACCGGGTTCGATTCCCGGCGCTAGTGGGTCTGGAAAATGATCCACTCATTCTCGTGAGGATAATTGAGGAACTACATCAAGGAAACAGCGGCTCCGGTCTAGAAAACCGAAATTAAAGACCGTGGGAATCCTCTGCGCTGACCACATGCATGACACCATCTATTAGCAAAATTTGGCACTAACTTCGCCGACAAGCGGCGATCGCTCGGTCGGTATAGTTCGCTTGCGGACTTAAGCCACGGAGTTTATGTAATATGAAGTCAGTTCAAACCTACGATATCCCAGACACTGCTAATTACACAAGGATGGAGTAATGCAGTCTACTGACAACAAAGGAACAAATTCACGTAACCCTGGGTTAAAGTAAAAGTGACTTGATTCATCTAAGCATATCTTAACATTCGTGGCGCGCGGTAGTGTAGTTGGTTGAGGCACTATACTACAAAGGGGAAGGTCGCGGTTTCGATACCCAACGAGGTCACTGGATTCTCAATTGACCTAATCCTTCCAGCCGGACTATGGCCCTGGGTTCGACTCAGCCTCTAACAGAAATGAGTACCAGGATTTAATTAAATAATTTTCCTGGGGAGTAAAGCGCGGCAGACGCGTAAGGGTGACAACCTCATCGCAATCTGTGAGCTGATTGTCTAGAAAAGTTAGCGCCTCGACGTCTCAAAACCGGGCCTCCATGGCCCCTGTTATAGCGATAGCTTTCTATACTTCAATAGTCATATGCTCGTACAATAAAAACAGTATATAGAGAGTACACAAAGTCACTTCCGACGATAGAAGCCTTGCATTTTCTTTGGCCACTGAAATGAAGTTCATTTAAAAAATATTTGTCAGGAAATTTCAACGTGCGCTTCTTCCAAAGTAGGACACATATGGAGCCCAACCCTGGGACCATGTTATCACAGCTGTACACCTATGTTCCGCTGCTTTAGCTCGCCACCTGAACTCTACACACTTTGAATATACAAGTACTTCAACAAAGAATACTCCGTAAAGTAAAAAGCAAAGCTATCCCTGTAACAGGCCGAGGAGGCCCATAGGGTTGTGAGACGTCGAGGCTTCCATATTTTCTAGAAAATCAGCTCAAAGATGGCGGTAAGGTTGTCAGTCTTACGCGCCGGCCGCGCTTTACTCCCAAGAAAAATTATTTAATTCCTAATAATCATTTCTGTTAGAGGCTCAGGTTAATTGAAAAAAAAAATCCAATGACCTCATCGGGATTTGAACCCGTTACCTTCTGGCTTGTAACATAATGCCTCAACCAACTACCGCGTGCCCCCCAAGAACAATCCGTGGATGATTTAATTTTGTGACTTCGAAAACCAAATCATAGGATCTAACCTAGTCCCGGTCGGTAACTTGACCTTCGATATCACGAAATTTAACGTCCAACGACTTTGTCCTAAAAGCGTCATGTACGTGTGATCAACTTAGATGAACTCAAACAACGGATCAATGCAGCTCTGATAACAGTACATGCAGAGATAAGTTACAAGCGTGCCTGTCGTGCCATGATGGGAACGCGTGCAGATGTTTTCTGACAAACGTTTGTATCACTTTTCATTTCAAAGAATTATTTCTTTAATATTGTAACGTGTCTGCTGTGTGACGGAACACGAATATTTTGCGCGGACTTCGAATCTGAACCAATTCTTTTATTGTACACTTACACGTACACTTATTCATAATTACTGCTTCTGCTAGAGTCGAAGCCAAACTGAAGACTGGCTACTACTGACTGATCTCTTCGAAGGTCAAACACAAACTGAACTCGTTTGAGTCTCAGTCTGAGTCTCATATTACGACCGACAGTCAGTTGGCCTGTCTGTCTTGACATAAAGCACCCATCTGGGGCTTGCGACCAGATCCTTATTACTGTTTGAGAGTTACGGTCTTGTTTTCTATGGGCGCCTTCTCTGACGAGAGGACGGGTCTGTCTTTCCTATATGCTGCTGGTCCTTGCCAGCGCAGTCTTTCTCTGGTCCGAGTACCTTCGTACTCGAGACCATATATGACTGTCTCAGATTTGAGACTTTCCTTTTCCTTGCCTCCTACGACTCGCACGGTCACGGTGGAGGTATTCGAACCCGCCTCCACACGGTCCATTGAACTGTCGAACTCATCTCTTGTTGAAGCTAGAGTTTTATAACCTTGTCTCGGACGTTGTTATGCAACGAACCCTCTGCTGTCCTTTCATCTCCGGGGAAATGTGTTTGTTGTTCGGGCTGTTACTATGCAACGCCCCACTGTTGTTGCGTTTCTATGGAAATATCTCTTCCGGAATCACGGCACGCGACGGTATTTATACCAGTGAAGAAGATGTAGGCTCTGCCTTGGAGTGACTTTCTGGGTACCTTGCATGTGAATGATGTAATACTTCCGTAATTATTCAATGTCTGTCATTTTGATTAAGAATATTTATCTCGGAGCTCATATATCCTTCACGTTTCGATAGATAAACACCAATCAAGGATTTACAACAAAGAAAGTGGGATGTAACGACAGGGAACGTTCAAATTCGCAGTTCTCATAGCACACCCAGAATAAGAACTGAAGCGGCCAAACGAAAATAATAAGAGAAATCTTTACTTTGAGACAGTACGTAACATTTTCATTTAAATTAATGGAAATAAGTTCACGTTAATTATAACTGGATATTTCCACTGATGACTTTCTTACAGCCTTCGTATTGACCAGAGGTTACGCAGTTTCGAACGAGACAGACATAAAATGAACCGACGAGGCTGGGAAGCTATTGGCGGATTGAAATTTCTCATGCCTTGATACTCTCCTGGAAGGGCTGCAGACAGTCTCAACAATGTTTCCATAACATTCGGGAGCAACAGTTCATCTAACCGATATACTGTTGGGCAGTTTACATTATCTGAAGTCGGCTTGCATTCGACATACTTGACGTTTCAAGAGTAGTGTCTATTGCCGTCTAATTGCATGTCTTAGTGATTCATACGAATATTCAGTTAGTCTTGAACCAGAAATCGCATGCAGTTTTACCGGAAGTCAAGGACTGGAAGACCACGGTACGAACGTAAGTCCATGAGACAGGCAAACCTCACAAAGTTTTCATGGTCTTATCCAATCTTTCTAGAAGCATTTCGGGATAATACATGTTCCTTCCGCGAGCCAGTGTAGCTACTGGCTGAACGATCGAAGGGTCGGAGTTCGAGTACCAGTAGGGTCAAGAATGTTCTGTTTTCATGTCGTCCAGACCGGCTTTGGGGCCCATCCAGCCTCTTAAGAAATGGGTACCAGGGGTTTCCTTCCCCGGGGGTAAGGATGCTGGGGTGTCAAGTTCACCACTCCAACTAGTGCCGAGGTCAAGAAAATGTGGGTCTATACATCCACTCCCCCATACGCCTTCATGGCTTAGTGCTTACGTAGTTAAGCATAGGGACAAATTTACTTTTTTACCTCTTCCTTCCACATCCCTTACAATTCACTCTTTGCTAATCTCACAGATTTCCAGCGTTATATAATTTTGCTAAGGTGAGTGGATTTTATTCAGTGGGTTGTTTAACGACGGTTTCAGTATCGAGACTAAATAGGGACTGATGCCTAATAGAGCCATTTGCCTGGAGGGACTGAGGAAAACAACAAAATCTGAAGAAGAGCCGATGTCTCTACCGAGATTCGAACCAAGCGTATCGCGATTACGAGTTTAGAACCTTATTTCTACATCAGCCTGTTCGGGAAGAGTGACGTTTAATAAACAACAAATAAATTGAATAAATAAATAAACATAGTGCACATCAACATGAAAGTTAACAGGCTGCTCAATTTAATTTTACTCCATAAAAATAAAATAGAATTGCACTATATGGTATAACGGGAGTGCAATTCTGCCTTGGCAATATCGCAACAAACATCAAGCATTGCCCACACGTTGAAATAATTTACAAGTCAAAAATATCATGGGTTACGTTTAGTAAATACGGTGCCTCAATGCCGTCATGTCTGTTACTCATGTCTTGTTTCAGTTAAGTATCGTACGTGTATAGTATTCATAGTCCTAACTTACGCAGTGGCTTCAACTAGGCCAATTACAGTAAAATGTTATCATTCAGCAGAAATTCCCAGACTCTTATATAACTCAGAGGTCCATGCATTGCCCACAAAAAGAACTGTCACTGCTCTCATTCTGAGCCACTCACAAGAAGCAAAATAACTCCGTGGCTTGTAGTCTGCAAGCGAACTATACCGACCGAGCGTCCGCCGCTTGTCGGCGAAGTTAATGTCAATTTTAGCGGATAGAGAGTGTCGCGTGGACAGCGCAACAAATCCCCACTGCCGTTAATCTCGGTTTTCTAGACCGGAGCCGCTATTTCCCTAAAATAACTCCTCAGTTATCCTCACGAGGCTGAGTGGACCCCGGTCCAGACCCACTGCTTCTCAGAAAATCTGGTAGCGAAGGGAATCGAACCCGGAACCTCTGGATCTGTAGCCAGGAACTCTTGACGACTACACCACTTTAATATAGAAATCCTAATTTACTGAGATCTCATTTAATCTCATCCTCCCTTCTACACCTAGGGTCCAAACAATTCTCTTCCTGAAGACTGCCTTCTTCTGGGATGTGACGCCATGTAGATATTGTATAAACCGACGTTTCATGGTACGTATAAAATCCCTGAAGATTGAGGCGATAAGTTCCTCCGAAACATCGGTTTATTACAACATCTTCACGGCGCCGCATCCCAGAAGAAGGCATTCTTCATAGTCACCTCCGTGAAAAACTCAAATCTTACAATTATCTTCCTCTGAGATATTTGGATATTTTTTATGCATTGAATTATTTCCCATGCGTGCTACATGTCCTGCTCACTTAATCCTCAATTTAATTACAGTTATGATGATGACAGTAGTAATAATTCAGTTCCCCTATTTATTTACCTGCTTACTCAGCAGCCTAAAGACCAGTTAAAAATAAGCACAAGCAAAGAAAAAAAAAACAAGATCATACGCACAAACAAAGGGGGAAAACAAGGAAACTTTTATCATTTGGATAATATTACAAACTCAATATATGCAACCACGACAACCAATATTCTGAGACAGTAGAAATGTACACACACACACACACACACACATACGAGTATATATTCATATTGAATACAGTTAATATTTTAATGAATTTTTCTACTTTCCGTGATATAAAGCCACGTAGTCTGTTGAAAATCAACTACTCGACGTTGTATCTCAGAACATAACCAACGCTAAGAGAACTTCAAACCCGACACGAAACTACGTTTAGAAAGTAGAACAGTTAGTGGGCAAAGACCGCGAGGTAAGCTATTATATAAGAGGCGTTGTTGAGTAACGGCTTCACAAATAAATATGCTCCCACGGAAACGACTGAACTACAACAATGAGGTACGGTATTTTCTGTGCGGTCCGTGCAGAGATGTTATAAGTGGGACAAGTTGGGAGCATCAGTTAATCAGTGAAGAGAAGAGTAGAAGTCTAGTGTGAGATGGAGACCAGCCTGAGAACAGTCAGTTGTGGGATACTCACAAGCCGTTACCAGGAAACGACTAGTAATGACATAGAAGACTTTGTGTGCTGCAGTTACAGCGATCTTTAGAACGCGTAAACCAGAGAGACTGTAAATACGAGTTCCTTTATTTACGAGTTGTGTGTATAAGTGGTCAATAAATCCAGTATAATAAACCCAGTGTATAATCACACTCATACGCGTAACAGTATGATTAAGAGAAACAGCTTTGCCTCAAAATACGTAAAGGTTCCCACGAATGACGTAAGACCCGAAGAGAATCCGACAGAAGGCCAGTGACTAAGACGCGGGTTTGGATTGATAATCGGATTTATTGGATACTGACAGGTCGTAACTACAATTACTTCTTACACTCTCAAGATTACTGCAACTATAGCACATGTAACGTCACACACTAAGTCTTCTAATTCCTCTTCTGGCCACACTGCTGCTCCCTTGGAACTTCGGAGCTCAAGTGAAGTCAGTTCCCATTCACGTATTCTCTCATATCCTGTAGGCACGGACCACGCACAGAAAACACAGTTCTACTGTTGCGTAGCGCAGACCACACAGAAAACAGGTCACGTGATAGTCATCTCGCCAGTCCATTGGAGCTCTCACTGTTGCCTAGCAACGAGCTATAAATTCATCCTATTTTTGCGTGTGCTTATCGAGGGGTGTATATCGAGCCGTTGTCTGGAAATGCGTTGATTGTCACAATATTTCCTTGAACTCAGCCGTTTACATTATTCGATGGCAGGGGCAGAATGCTAGCTGCACACAGACAGCACATGAAATTACAGTTCTATATGTGCTGAGCTTAAAGAAAACGTGGGAGATCTGAATGACAGGAACAGGTTTTTCCGAGTTAAATCTACTCTTACTTGCATGCAGGATTTTTCGGAAATTCAAAACAATACACATTAAATTCAAAGTATAATTCAATCTTCCATCGTACAAGTAAGTTTTCTGCCCATATTATCAAGGTAGCAGGTTCCCCTTTCTGACAGAATACACTGTTACATTTCGGTAGACAGTAATTTTTAGGATAATTATTTTATTTGGCGCGTCCTACATTAAGCTGGCACCAAACTGGCGGAGAAGACAACTGCACTTGCAAATACACCTGCAGGCCTGTATGCATCAAAGTCATACAGACTGAAAACATGTGCCTTCGTCTTACAGAACACATTACAAGTTGTCATGTTTTCTGTATTTAACTCTTCTTAAAATAATTTGTAGACATCATAGACATTTTCCAAAGTGAAGACATTCCATCAGTATATTTTACTCTATTCACACTCACTCGCTTACTCACTCATGGAGTTGAGCCCTTCTTGCGAAGGCAAATCTGCAGGCACTCAAGAGCTTCCCAGCATTTCATGGAACCCGTAGTTTCATTATCTTCACAAGAGTCCTCCAGCAGTCCCTATTCTGAGCCAGATCAATCCAATCCATACTATGCCATCCCATCTCTCTAAGATCCATTTTAATATTATCCACCCACCTACGTCTTGCTCTTCCGAGTGGTTTCCTTCCTTCCGGCTTTCCCACCAATATTCTATATGCATTTTCCTCTCCCCCCATTCATGCTACATGCCCTTCCCACCTCATCCTCCTAGACGTGATCATTCTAATTATACTTGGAGAAGAGTACAAGTTATGAAGCTCCTCTTTATGCAGTTTTCTTCAACCTCCTGTCACTTCATCTCTCTTCGGTCGAAATGTTCTCAAACACCCTCAGTCCATGTTCGCGCCTTATATCACAGGTAGATAAACTAACTGAACTGACGTACATTGCAATAATTACGCTTCAAAATGAACGAATGTCTCAAAATTGAATATCTTATGGTCAGTCCGTGTGCTCGCTTGCATTCTAAGGCGGGTCGCTGAGTAAAGGCTCCGGGCTTGTGTACTGTTTGCCTTGACTTTGAAAGGCGGCGGGGTAAAACAGGTGCCGACAGTGCAGCTAAAAATACCGTAAGCATGACTGTTTCCTCTAGACCGGTAAGTCGCTTGCCGCGCTGACTGTTCTCGTTCAAACGTATCCTCCCCGTGGAAAACTCCAAATAACTCTGAAAACATCTCCATCGCTAAACAAGTTTCTGTCAAATATTTTACCAAAGGAAATTATTATATATCCCTATTCTAGGCTTATTCGATCAACGAATATGACGTCATCAAGTTCTAATTTAAGGAAATATTCAAGTCCGCTTGTTGACATGTGTAATACATGTTTAGGCCCTAGCTGATAATTATCTGGTAGCAGCAAATAGGAAGTCATTTTATTGATCCTAATTGATTTATGTGTCTCTCCAATCCCACGCGTAATATTTATCGTTTCCATGCCCAGGGTTTCTAAAAAAAAAAAAAAAAGTAAAGCTATCCCCGTACCAGGACGTGAAGGCCCATAGGGTTGTGAGACGTTGAGGCTCCCACATTATCTAGACAATCGGCTCAAAGATGGTGGTAAGGTTGCCAGCCTTATGCATTGGCCGCGCTTTACTGCCCAGGAAAATTATTTAATTCATTCCTGGTACTCATTTCTGCTAGAGGCTGAGTAAACCCCAGGGCCTAGTGCTGCTGGAAGGATTAGGTCAATTGAAAAAAATTCTATGATCTCATCGGGAATCGAACTCTCGAGTGTTAGTCACAAACGTGTAAGTCCGATAAACGCTACTGAAAAGGCACGGTCGCAACGTGTAAATATTAATCGTTAGTACATAAGCTATTCTAACAACTTGAGACAAACCGTCGCCTTACAGGTTTCCGCTCCGTAGGACCGTCTTCAGAGACTCGTATGATAAAAGGAGATTTTTAGTGCACATTGAAGTCATATTGTCATGCATCCGGGGTTCCGTGACAAAAATTAATGGGTTACGGATTTGAGGAAGCTGTTTCATTGGATAACTCGTCCATGTTTACAATTACAACCACTACAATCACTCTGACATAACTTCTTACAGGCGATGCGACCTGACTAGCCCATTGTCTCTGAGGTTCTCGGATCTGTCTCTGATCACTGATCTGTGCCCTGGTCTTCTCTTATCTGGTTATATCTGGTGTAATCTCCCTGAGGTAGGTTCTTGGCGTACAGAATAGCGGACACCTTGTCGAATAGTTCAATTTCCTTGCTGTCATGCAAACGACTCTCTAGTTGCTAAGGGAATATACGTTTAATTTTCATTTCATGCATCCTGCTGTGTTACAATATGTAACTTCTTTATTAAGACCGTCACAACAAAACTATATCAAGGTCAGTGCATGGTTTTCGCTCTGCTACATGTTTCGACTGTTAACAGCCATCGTCAGGTAAATACATGGCCAACATATATACATCACTGAACTGCAGTACTTATAAAACTGGATACAATAATATTAATTATATTACAATACTTGACGTAAAATACAATAAATTAGACTATATAAAACAAAAGTTATAGCATAAAACAAGAATAAAATTCTTCGACTGATGCTTTACATCGAGTCAGTCATTGGTTTTTGTGTGCACGTCACTTATATTTCTGGAAATTAACTCGAAGTTATGATTATTCGGAATATTTCGAAGTCGTATGCAACTCGTGTAGGCACAAAAACCAACGACTTACTCGACGATGTAAAGCATGAATTGAATAATTTTATTCCTGTTTTATACTATAACTTGTGTTTTATATAATCTAATTTATTGTATTTTACGTCAAGTATTTTAATATAATTAATATTATTAGTTAGTTATTTAGTTATTTAGAGAGGGTGGGTTTCCCCTTGCACCGCGACCAGTTTGATCTATTGTGCTTCCCTCTATGATATTCTACCAGTCTCTATACCCTACCGATAAATGGTGCGTACCATCAGTCCCGCCGAGCAAGCGAGTTCGGCCACTTGCTTAGCGGTGTCTATAATGCTTCCCCCATCTATCAGAGGCCTTAAAGGCTATTGTTGGGCGGGAAACGTCCTGGAATTTGGCTCAGTGATCCCCTTTGGGGATATGAGGTTCTTTTACGTGCCGTAAAGTTACGACAAGGGACATACAGCTTAAAGTCCCTCCCGGAGGACTTGTTCCCAGAATTTTTCCGCCCTTTAAAAATTCGACGACTTCCGCCGGGTATTTGAACCCGCGTACCACGAGTCATGAGGTGGGAACGTTACCTCTAGACTACGGAGGCCGCTTAATTAATATTATTGTATCCAATTTTATAAATACTGCAGTTCAGTAGTGTATATATTTTAGCCATGTATTTACCTGATGATGGCTTTTAATAGCCGTAACATGTAGCAGAGCCAAAACTAGGCACTGACATTGATATAGTTGTGTTGTGACGGTCTTAATAAAGGAGTTAAATATTGTATGTTTACCTAGCTGCTTACTTGAAATGGACAATATTGTTGTCATGCAACTGCCTCAAACAATTCGTTACCTAGGAATTTCTTGCTGTTAACTAGCAATGAACGCTGACTGTCACGCACTGTCTTGACAAAGCGTTACCTAGGCAGTGAAAATTCTCTATGCAGTATGTTCATCTGTCACATTGCTCCCGCCTCAAGACTGTTCGTCCCGAACAGCCAAACGGTGTATACATTTCTTCTAAGTAAAACACGAAGCTATTCTGGCTTCAGGAGTATACTGTTAAATTGTTTGTCAGAGGCGGCGCATGGCTTGTTAGGCAATGATATATGGGTAATTGTTCTACAGCCCTTGCTACTGTTTGTCTGGGAGAAAAATCTCAATCTGTGGCTCTTTGGAACGCGGATGCTTTTTCAGTTTCTTAATCCTACACACAGTAGGCAGGACTCATTCAACGGGGGATCAGCCCGTCGCAAGGCCGCTAAGTTATACACAGAACAACATAAACAGAATAAACGGAAACACACATCCATATCTCAAGTGCGATTTGAACTAACGACCCCAATGTTCGAGTAGGCGAAGACTGTTCATGTCTGAGACGGCGCGGCCATTGTGATCGGCATACTAACATATAAGGCAATTACATTATCTAAGCTTCTAGTAATGAGAGTGTTTGAGAACAGGGTGTTCAGAAGATTTGGACTGAAGAGGGATGAAGTGACAGGAGGTTGCAGAAAACTGCATAATGAGGAGCTTCATAACTTGTACTCTTCTCCAAGTATAATTGTAATGATCAAGTTAAGGAGGATGAGATCGGCAGGGCATGTAGCACTAATGGTGGAGAAAAGGAATGCATATAGGATATTGGGGAGAAAGCCAGAAGGAAAGAGACCACTGGGAAGACCAAGGAGTAGGTAGGTGGACAATATAAAAATGGATCTTAGAGAGATATAATGGGATGGTATGGATTAGATTGATCTGTCTCATAATAGGGTCCAGTGGAGGGCTCTTGTGAACACGGTAATGAACTTTCGGTTTCCATAAAATGCTGAAAAATTCTTGAGTAGCTGGAGAATTGGCGGCTACTCCAGAAGGGCTCAGCTCCATAAGTAAGCTTCCAGTAAATCTTATTACACTCGATGGTTGTCTTATTCCTTAATTAATAAAAACGAAAAGCTGAATACGAGTTTTTTTTTATTTTGAGATGCTAACACTATTTTACACGCGGTTTGCTTGAAAACTGTTTACGTTCTCCCGTAACGGCAGTCGCTAGTGGCGTGTGATCCGACTGCATAGGTCTATATGATAAAACTTCATAAGAACACATCATTAATTTTCACGCACAGCAAGAAATACACAACCGAACGAAAATAAGAACATTGCAGCTTCCTCGTGCCAACTGGCCACCATCCAGTCAGAGGGTGAGACATCTTGTGGGCCAGTGTCAGACGCAAAAGAGCCATTTCTCAGCCATATTGGTTCCAAATTCCCTTCTTTGCAACATCCGAACAATATATCCGGCTTTCACCTCTCACGCGACAGCTGTGCAAAAACCAATAGCCCAAATTCTGTTTATTCGTTAGTAAAATCTGATTATTCTCCTGAAAATTTCTTCTATCTACTCACTTCAAATTCAAATTCAAATTCAAATTCAACGAAGGGGCCACATATGCATACAAATGAATACTGTAGCACACACACTGAAGTTTAATGGCAGTTCAACGAATATATACACTAAATATTCATATCACGCACTAAATTACTTATCGCCCTCAGATAAGAAACAGAATAGCCTGAATGTTCATACTACAGCATATTGAAATCTTGCTCATATTTACTTCCACCAACCTGACAAACTTCTCAACACAAAATAAATTAAATAAGCTATTAGGGTACTTAACGTCACAAGCAGCTGGTATCCCGAAGCTAAGAATTACATTCCTCACACACAGTGATGATACGAATTGCATACGTTTCGCAACAGAACCGTTTGACACACAAATTTTGTTACGCACGGACTAATTAAAAATGTGATACGCCTGTAAGCAGTTTGCATTCTCACGGGGGGGATTAAACAGGTATTCTGATAGCACAAAGCACGTTATGCAAGGATACTAACAGAGGCCGCGCCATAGCTCAAGCGGTTAGACGCTGGCTTCACCAAAATTCTCCATCATCATAATCCCCCGGCGCAGGTACAATAGGCCAATCAGTGGCCGCAGTGCCGAGTGGACTCCCCCCCCCCCNCCCAATAAGCAAATTAAAAAACGAAAGGATAGTAATAGCGCAGACATTAGTAGCATTCGGTCTGAGAGACCTGAAATTCTTAGATAATTAAACAGTCTAACTGGCAACCGCATGGGCCTTAAAGAATATGCATACTCTTGTGTGATTTGTATACCCCTCATTATTACTCATGGCTATCAATATTCCATTTCGTGAGGTCTCCTATTGGTCGTCCGTCCATACCAAGTACGTCACTTCTATTTCTGGTGATCATTCCGTATATTTCGAAGGACTGGCTATATAGAGAAAAGTCGTATGCAACTCGTGTAGGCAGACGCTATAACTTGTTCTTTATTGCTAGTGGGGTGGGACTAAGTCCCTTGTACTGCGGCCACTTCTGGCCTATTTTACCAGCCCCAGATGATAGGTGAGGGTGATTGTGGAGCAATTGGTGGAATGAAGATTGGTAGGGGAAACCGAAGTACTCGGAGAAAACCTGCCCCAGCGCCACTTTGTCCACCATAAATCTCACTAGACCAGACCCGGGATCGAACCCTGGCCGCTGTGGTGGGAAGCCAAGGACTAATGGCTTGAGCTATGGCGCGGCCGACACTATAACTTACTACGTAATAAGAGTATTAAGAAAGTTTAATTAAACTGACGGTAATTTGCTCCTGGAAAGTGGCCGATCAAGTAATCGTGAGAGAAAATGGAGCTCGTTGGATTAATTACTGACATCAATGTGGATTCAGCAGCTCCAGCCGCGAACCTTCACCGATACAGCCATGCGCTAAACTGTCATTTGGAATTAGTGTTTCTCTTCTAGCATCAGAAATTCGATGCATATTTGTCAGACGTCTGTACAAAATTAAAGTTTCCAACCTCTTAATTGACCTGGGGTTAGGTGTAGCGTAGTTGGTTGAGGCATTATGCTACAAACCGGAAGGTTGCTGGTTCGATTCCCGATGGGGTAACTTGATTTTTAAATTGACCTAATTCTTCCAGCCGCACTACGGCCCTGGGGTCGACTAAGCCTCTGACAGAAATGAGTACCAGGAATATTATTGGGGGTAAAGGGCGGCCGGCGCGTAGTGCTGACAACCTTGCCGCTATCTGTGAGCCGATTGTCTACAGAATGTGGAAGCCTCGACGTCTCACAACCCTTGGGCCTCTATGGCCTATTACAGTGATAAGTTTACCATTTTTTACCTTAATGGATATGTTTCTTTTGTGTGATATTGAAACGATTCCTTTTCATTTCTACAGGAGAAACAAGGAATGTAATTTTTCATTTTGCATATTTCTATTTGTTTCTAGTTCTGAAATACCTCTCTCTAATACAGTATTGCCGAAGGGATTTTCCTCTGTTCTTCATATACTTTACATGAAAAAGAGTTTGTCAGTTTTAGTCTAATCCACACTCCTAAAGCAATTTTTCCCTTCAAAATTTCCGACTAAAATGTTTCGTAACGATATGTACAGTTTAAGATACAAATTTGGTAGGCCAAATAATACATTAATTTATGATGATGATGATGATGATGATATATCTTATAAAATTCAACTAAATTTCTTCATCTAAATGACTGCCCACAGCGAGTGCCATGTAACAGGAGGACACTGAATATATACGTAACTAAGCCAGACTACACGCTGAAATAATAATTATATGCTAGTTATAAAAGCAATGCAGTTAACACGTTAATGACGTAACTTGAACGATTAACTTAATAATTCTCTATGGAGATAATGGCCGCTTATAACATCTTTAACCTTGCCACATGTCTGCTGAGAACCGGAATTGTGAAACCATCAGAGACGGCCGTTGCTAGTCAGTGGCTCAGTGGACATCAAGTGAGGGCGGCCGGCTTACACACAGCAATGGAACAAGTCACGCCTCTTCACCAAATGTCACCCGTTGCTAGGCGATGGCGCAATAAACAGATCTCTGCGACAGCAGTGACGTCAAGCAACACCAGAATTGCTGGAAGCGGTGTTTTCTGTTGTGTCCGTTCCGAGACTGTATCACGAGGCCCAACGGAACAAGCAAATCAGTATTGAGAAGGTGGTTAGCGAGTGCAGTTCTTGAGCCTCAAGGGCGTGAGGATCAGTACTTGCTAAAAGAATGTGACTAGGCAATGCTTAGTTGAGCCGCAAAATAGGCGCCAGCCAGCGCGACTGGAGCCGCGGGACAAGGAAGCTGAGGAATTTGCGGAGTTGGGAGTGTTAACAGGCGACACGAGATCAAAATACGGCAGACTCAGAAGGCAGTGCGTGCTCTAGTGAACTGTAGAGTATGTGAATAGGCGATAGCGGTATAATTGTGGTTACGAGTTTCAAGACTCCAAAAAGTCCGATTACCAATCGAAACCCCGTCTCTAGTCACCAACAAGTGAGTGTCACAAAATTTTGTGTGAATACAAACGGGGTTTGGATTGCTGAATAGATTTATTCACCACTTACAGGTAGTAACTATGATTAACTGTAACACTGTCGCTATTTTCACACTTTACAGTTCACTAGAGCAGACAGTGTGGTGTCCTCGGTCTGTTACTAGACGTTTCCTGGTAACGGCTATAATAATGACCATTCATCTGCCTCTGGGCTCAAGGCCTCTGTTCATAGACTCCCGTAGAGAGCCGCTTAAGCTGTAACCTTGTCCCATACTTATAACAGCTAGGCATAGACCATAGAGGAATTAGTATTTGTACTGTTGTGTCTGGATCTGTGTTTACCGCGCCGTAGCGTAACAACAGCCGAGGCGTGGACCACAGAAAACACCGTTGATCTATTGCTGCGGGAACGTGTTTACCGAGCCGTTGCCCTGACATATCCGCCAAACTCGCGGTCGTTGCATAGCAACGGCTCTACAAGCTACAGTATCTGTAATATCTCAAGAAGTAGTGGATTTGTGCATGTACATGAACCGATGACGATTCCCTTCAATTTAACAGCTTCTCCTTGCTATTATCCGCACAGTGGCCTCCCATTTACAGTTAATTTCATTAACATAATTCAAAGCTACGGTGCAGTATAAATACTGCGTGTTGTTCTAGTGCAAGACGTGCGTCACATTAATGGGAAGTTGGCAGCGTTGCTAAGAATGCGTCGAACTGATGGACTGGAGGGTTGTGAACCCCCACATTGCAAGCCGAGTGCCTCGCGTTTAGTGTATACAGCGCAGGCGCGGTCTCTGAGATCAGAATGCTATAGCATATATCGTTACTAACCATTTAACTCGGCGGCACGCCGTAGCGTAGTTCGTTGAGGCGCTATGCTACAAGCAAGAAGGTCGCGGGATTAAATCCCGATGAGGTCATTGAATTTTTTTTCAATTCACCTAATCCTTCCAGCCGCCCTATGACCCTAGGGTCGACTCAGCTTCTAACAGAAATGAGTACCAGTAAGTAATTAAATAATTTTCCTGGGGAGTAAAGCGCGGCCGGCGCGTAAGGCTGACAGTCTTACCGCCATCTTTGAGCCGATTGTCTACATAATGTGGGAGCCTCTACATCTCACAACCCTATGGTCCTTCAAGGCTCGTTACAGGGATAGGTTTATTTTTTAACCATATAACTTTAGTTCACAGCTGCCGAGCGGTGTAGGGTACGAAATATCATCGCTCGCTCGAACACTGGGATCATGAGTTCAAATTCCACTGAAGGCATGGATGACTGTCTTTATTCTATGTTTGTGTTAGGTAGAGGTTTTGCGATTGGCTGATCCCCCGTCCAGTGGGTCATGCTGACTGTCTAACGTTTAGAAACTGAAGTGAAACGAACATTTCATGGATGCCCTGCGCTGCAAGTGGGTGTAACAGGATTAGATGATGAAGAAACACATAAATTCCTTATATCAAAATCCGAACTTGTGAAGGAATGATTAGTATTGTTCATTTCTATGTGGAACGTATCGGTTTCGGGCCGTGGCTGTAATGTCTCCAGGAAAATGTGGGATGCTACGTCAAAATACGCCACGCCTAGTTCCGTTCATAATCGTCTCAATGGTACGTACGTATATTATCAGTGTGGCTAAGAAAGTTTGATAAATAAACCAAGAAATGGTCAACAGATAAAGAACTTCACATCAAAGCAATGATTGAGTGTTGTTTTTTTTTCGAAATCCTACTAGTCAATTGACTTTATATATATTATAAATTAGCATATACATCTTGAAACTGCAGTGGTAAAGTGTTGAAAATAAAATTAGTCAAATGTACCTAACGCCAGCTATATCCAAAATTTTATAAATTAAGAATATGCCCTAAGCGTTGTAGCTACCTAGAAAAATAATGTTTTCGTCAAAGCTGTACATTTTAATAGCGACCAGGATTACATCTTACATTGTTGCCAAGTTTTGCTCCCATTCATAATTGTGTATTTATTAACAAACATAAACCTATAATACAGAAACCCGTGTGGAGGCGACGAAAAGGGAAGTCTCAAACCTGAGACAGTAAAATATGGTCGCGAGTCTCAAGGGACTCGGACCCGAGAAAGACTACGTTGGCGAGGGCCAGCAGCATATAAAAAAAGATGGACCCTTCATCTCGTTAGAGAGGTCGCCCCATAGAAATAAGACCGTAACTGTTAAAGAGTAATAAATATCTGGTCATGAGCCCCATATGAGGCTCGGAACCAAGACCGACCGACCGACCGACCGACCGACCGACCGACCGACCGACCGACCGTCGCAATGTGACTTGGACTATAACATCGACAGAATATCAATCATTTTAAACGTAAGCATTTCAGAGGTCCAGCAAAATTTCTAGGGAATCATAGCTCAGTTTTGTTCTCTTACACTTCGAATGTATATTTATATATGGGCCATAAACCAGTGAATGCGCAATTCTGCGAAAACTTGCATCGCATGAAACAATTTTGCAACGTTCTTGCTTAAATGTATGGAAGATTTCTGTTGACGTCTATTTTCGCCTTTCCATCGGAGCGACAGTGTGTATACATAAGAAGTATCTGAAGAGACGAGGCCAGCATCCAAGCGCATTGTTAAACACAGTTTGACAAGACCCGGTCTGACATCCACAAGCCGAAACGGATGAGACTGGTTTTACAGAAGCCATGCAAAAGCTCACCTTCAATATATTGCTATTTCCAGCTCAAATTTACTGTTATGAGATGTAAATGACAATTTTAAGCACGTACTACATGCATGGTATTACTATCCTCCATTTCAGTTTCCATAATAACTTTTAACAGATTCATAATTTCTTGTTTTGCAAATTTCCAAAATAAAATCTTGCACTAAACGGTTTCAGTTGTGAAAAATGTCGTCTTCTGGGATATGGAGCCTTGTAAATATTTTGTTAACTGACGTTTCGGTGGTGGAACATATCGCGGCCATCTTCAGGAAATCCGCGAGCGATGAGCCAGCGTAAGCTGGTGTATGTAAACGCAGTTAAGTTCCTCCAAAACGTCGGTTAACAAAATATCTACACGGCGCCACATCCCAGAAGATGACATTCTTCATAGTCACCTTCGTGAAAACATCAAACCTTACGCGGTTTCAGTGGTGTTCCCACCTAAGGAGTTCGCCTTGTGGTGAACTTGATACTCTCATGTATTAGAGGTCTGCGTGTCTTATAAAACAGGTTCTGGATTTGACGTTCGAATTTATTGGACCTTTTACAACTTGTTACAACATCTTAAAAAATCACTGACTTCGACTGGACACACAGCTTCTGACCACACTACAATATTAATCCACCGCTCCTCCAACTGAACTGTCAGTTCAAAGTCAAAATCAAAGTCATATTGCGACTGATGGTCGCTCAGTCAGTCTTGGTGTCGAACCCCATCTGGGGATGACCAGATATTTATTACTGTTTGACAGTTTCAGTCTTGTTGTTGTGGGGCGCCCTCTCTGACGAGAGGACGGGTTTGTCTTTTGTTAGAATCATTGTCTGCAGTATAAGTCATTTGTCATAATGTAAAGATATTTACATTTTACATGCTAAACATGTTACTAAATGTATATAAAATATATACGAGGCCTCTGTCGTTCCAGGCTCAGTACAACAGATTTCTGGTTATATAACCTCGGGTCAGACCACATAGAAAATCGACCCATTGCCTAGCAACGTGACTATGCGTCACAATACTTATGATGGAAGGGATTTAAAGGATAAAAGATTCTTGGTGACTTGTAGAGCTGTCTCACTCTCGCTTAACCTCATCAGCAAGCAGGAACTGTAATGGAGTGCGCAACTTATTGTCAAGTAAGCAAGCCCAGAAGAGACAGCCGTAGATCAAAATAGAAGTACGTTTTCGTTTTCTTCCAGTTAATTTGAAATTTACACTTTCGTCGTCGGATTACATGGCCAAATGCAATGCTGTAATATTTCACTGTTTAAGTGCACGTAGACGCATTGGTGTCCCATTAGT
This sequence comes from Cryptotermes secundus, assembly GCF_002891405.2. Taxonomy (NCBI): domain Eukaryota; kingdom Metazoa; phylum Arthropoda; class Insecta; order Blattodea; family Kalotermitidae; genus Cryptotermes; species Cryptotermes secundus. Next base: position 1,346,633 of record NW_019720583.1, read on the forward strand.
TTAATTCAGCTTTTTTTCCGTTACAAATTGAATTCAATAATGACAGATAACATGGTAGGACATTAAAGACAGAGGCACAGAGTAGCTGCCCATGTCGAAATGAAGTGATGTCCACTGTACCGAGACGGTAACAAGATTTCCGAGACCTCTGACCGCATTTAACGTAGAAATGAACGTGTAGAAGGGAACTGGCGAACGAAACACACACTCAGGAATAACCTAACCACTTATTATGAGAAAGGAATGTGAGAGGAAAGTGACACAATATTGCAAGAAACCAAGCAAACTGAGGAGAAAGCTATAAGAAGGAGAAAAGGGGAAGAATAGGAGGACGAGAAGCAAAAACAAATTAAAAGTTTAAAAAAATAGGAGAATAGGAAGACGCACGACAAACAAACGACCATGCTATAAAAACAAAAATTCCTTCTCCAGTCCGAACTTCTGGCCGTTCACTATCAGAAACAAGGATGTCACATGCTGATAGTCAGAGAGGCCATTCCTCTTGGCAAAGAAACTCCAACAGTTCTGCGAAACTTTTTTATCACAGAAAAGAGATCTCTTTTATGATCTACTGGCTTCTTTCTTCTGTACTGACAGAAGTATATTTCAGCGTCTTTATCAATTGTGGTCAACTATCAGCACGGCATGGCGCGTCGTCAGGTTGTGGGTGGAAGACACGGCCTCCAGTTATGCAGGGTAGCTGCGAATATATTAAGTAATTGCGGATAGTCGATAAGGGGTAGTACTCCAGCTTGGTGGTTGGGTGTGGGTTTAACATCTCACCGTAATAAAAAACTTGTTACGAAATGTCATGAAGGGCCTCAAACTTGGGCGGCTTCTCTGCACAAACGACCTAAACTAAGGAAAATGGACATGAGATTTAGTACGTGGAACGTCAGAAGTTTGTATAGGGCAGGTTCGCTCAGGGCAGTGGCAGAAGAAATCTAAAAAAATAAGTTGGATTTAGCGGGAGTACAGGAGGTCAGATGGGATGGAGGTGGCATCGCACCAGCAGGAGACTATACATTTTTCTATGGAAAGGGGAATGAAAGTCATGAATAAGGTACAGGTTTTTTCGTACATAAGAGAATCGTATCAGCAGTTAAGAGCGTAGAGTTCGTTAGTGATAGGATATCATATATAATACTAAAAGGTCGCTGGTGTGATATCATTGTTATGAATGTTCACGCCCCAACAGGAGATAAAATTGATGACATGAAGGACAGGTTCTATGAAGAACTGAAACATGTATTTGATAAATTCCCGAAGTACCCTACGAAAATTTTGTTAGGAGATCTCAATGCCAAAGTAGGGAGGGAAGACATTTTCAAACCAACGACTGAGAATGAGAGTTTGCATGAAATTAGTAATGATAATGGAGTTAGAGTAGTAAACTTTGCCACATCCAAAAATCTTGTCAAAAGTTCGATGTTCCCACATCGTAGCATTTATAATTTATTTTGTAATCTCCCGATGGAAGGACACAGAATGAAGTCGACCATATTTTAATAGGCAGAAGACGGCATACGGGTGCATTAAATATAGCACTGTTCAGAGGAGCAACTGTGATTCTGACGAGTATCTTGTGGTGGCAACAGTTAGGGAAAGACTGGCAGCGAGTAAACAAACACAGCACAGATTTCATATGGAGAGGTACAATCTCAAGAAAATAAACGAAATAGAGCGTCAAGAACAGTATCATGATGAAACATCAAAGAGCTTCGAAGCTCTGGAAAACTTAGACACCCAGGTGTGTATTAATAAAGCTTGGGAAACTATTAGAGAGAGATCCTAAGTATTTATGAATTTAAAAAGCATAAACATGGTTCGACGAACGATATTCAGAAACATCAGATGACAGCAAATGAGCCTAATTGCAGGAGTTAAAGAATCCAAACGAAATAAATGGGGATAAGACGTATGAGCAGGGGGTCCTTTTTTCGATTCTCGACGCAAAGACCCTCTAACCTGCATGAGTTCTCTCATTGCAACTTTCAGCTGCTTGGGAAGTGACCAACATTAGGCTACTGTTGGTTCGGTTAACGGACCCTACTACATTCGTGCTAACTCATTATTAAAAAATGTTCAGATCTCGTTTTTAAAGAAATAAGAAAGTATGAAGCAGAAGTTCAACACATCAAAAGTATATAAAGAAAAATTAACAATTCCCACATATCTTAACATAAGGGGAAGATCAGTCAGTCAGTCAGTCAGTCAGTCAGTCAAATCACTTCTGGCCAATTGTTCCCAGTTTTAAATAAGTAACCAGTCAATAAATCATTCCCTTACATTCATAGCTTAGCCGGATAGTCGCGTGATTACCGCTGGGGCGACCTGAATTCGATCCAAGGTCGTGTAATGTGGGATTTGTGGTGGACAAACTGGCACTGTGGCAGGTTTCCTCCGAGTACTTCGGTTTGTCCTGCCAACCTCCATTCCATTCATTCATCTGTCATCCGGGACAGGTGCAATAGAGCCATTAGTGGTCGACGTACCGAGTTGGCTCAGCCTCACCGCACCTCATGAAATTAAGAAAACAAATGAACTTATGCTGTAGTTGATATTTCATGACATTGCCGCACAGAAAATAAATATTCAACGCAGCTCCTCGTTAGGTTCCGCACTATGCCTACGCCTATCCGTTTAGACTATTTGCCCTTCACCAAAGACTGAGAAGTTGCCGCTTCACTACGGCGAAATTACATACTCATAGTAAAAGGGGAATGGAATGTTTTGTTAACACAAGGACGTGAGTGGTATTTATCTTTTTATTGCTAGTGAGGTAGGACTAAGTCCCTTGTACTGCGGCCACTTCTGGCCTATTGTACCAGCCCCTGATGATAGGTGAGGGTGATTGTGGAGCAATTGGTGGAATGAAGATTGGCAGGGGAAACCGAAGTACTCGGAGAAATCCTGCCCACGCGCCACTTTGTCCACCACAAATCCCACTTGACCAGACCCGGGATCGAACCCGGGCCGCCGCGGTGGAAAGCCAGCGACTAACCGCTTGAGCTATGGCGCGGCCGACGTGAGTGGTAAGTCAGGGGACGGTGCATAAAGCTCAGAATTACAGGGTTTCTGGACCGATATCCTAAAGAACACAGCGTTTACGGAAACTGAATTTTTCTCCAGCCTCAGGTGGAAAGCCCATACCTACTTACCGATCTAAAGAGTACGTTTACTCCGTATCAGAGTAAACTCCAGCAGTTCTATGGTCTTCCTAAAAACCACAAACCGAACATTACTTTGAGATATAGTGCGTACCGTTTGGCTCCCTGTGTTACCGCCCTACCCCACACGGGTAACCACAAACCTTCGTGAAGAATTCAAGCCAGTCCTTACTGTTGTTGAAATCTGCAAACAATCCATGTCGAGATACGCTCCTCGGTCATTTCACTGTGTTAACGATGGCAAAAATAACGATCCACAACGGCCACACTTTGGTGGAGAGGTTAATCTTGCAAGTCGGAAACATTATTGAATTGTCGGGAAGTTTGCGAACAGTATTTTTTTTTACTGCTAGTGGGGTGGGACTAAGTCCCTTGTACTGCGGCCACTTCTGGCCTATTGTACCAGCCCCAGATGATTGGTGAGGGTGATTGTGGAGCAACTGGTGGAATGAAGATTGGCAGGGGAAACTACACTACTTGGAGAAAAACTATTCCGGTGCCGCTTTGTCCAACACAAATCCCACATTAACTACTGACCTAGGATCGAACCCGGGTCGCCTTCGTGGGAAACCAGCGACTAACCTCCCGATCTGTGGCAAGGCCTAGAACACTTTGTGAAATTGGCTCTTGAAGTGCAATAGAACCTGTCACTGTGTCCGGTATTTACATGGCATATTCTTCGTCTGTCCTCATGATCCAGATAGGTTATGTAATATACTCATCCACGTCAACAGTCTAAGACCATCCATCAAATTTACTACGAAAATAGAATCAGACGGTGGTAATTATTTTCTGGATGTTATTTATGCTCATCAGGAAAGGGACAACAACGGCCGATAAAGTTTATGGAAAACCCGCCCACGCTGGCCTACGCATCAACTTCAAATCTTCTCATCCTCCACAAGACCTGTTTAGTGCAACTGGGAATCTGAGATGTTAACTTCAACTCGCTGGTTGTCCCATTGTTTCATCTACTCAGTTATTAATTCCAAGCGTAGTCCTGTTGGTCCAGTGTATATCCCATACATGAAAGGAATTTTTTTTCATCAGTAATCTGTCATACGACAGGTCCACAGTCTCTTCCAAAACAGTTCCTCCACTTAATGCGATCTAGAGCTTTCTCCTTCAAATTAAAATATCCTCTTCTGTCCCCAAGGTCATCCAGCATCTTCTTACGTCTTTTTCCTCGTCTTCTGGTCGCATACATGGTATCTCTGTTTTTGGAAAGAGACTATCCAGGAAAAGTGATAATGTGGTAGTTTTTCCATTTGCTTTCCACATCGCAGTACAGCAGCCGTTCAAACCACTCTGGTCACGCCTGTTGCTGTACGAACTTGAACCATCTCGAGCATCATTTGCTCTGTGCTTCAAGTCGCTGCTGATGACGCTGCTTCCGGCATCAGTTTTTGGTTTTTGGTGTCTCTCTTCGTCTGATGCCTACCCTTTGACCTGTTCAGCAAGGGAGGCTACGCTACCGCTGGTATAGCTCTCAGGGTCCTTGGCACGAAGATAAGGTGGAGACACCAACGAGGGGGAAAGGAATTTTAGGTACGTTAAAAAGTATAAGGAGCGGTTAGTCGCTGGCTTCCCACCGCGATGGCCCCGGTTCGATCCCGGGTCTGGTCAAGTGGGATTTGTGGTGGACAAAGTGGCGCTGGGGCTGGTTTTCTCCGAGTACTTCGGTTTCCCCTGCCAATCTTCATTCCACCAAATTCTACATCATCACAATCACTTGGGGCAGGTATAATAGGCCAATCAGTGGCCGCCGTGCCGAGTGGACCCAGCTCGACTCCACCCCCCACTAAACGAATAAGAAACTGTTACATTAGGACCATCTTCAAAGCTAAAGACACACTTAGGAGTTCCTTCATGAGAACCGAACCGGGAAGAGATCAGCAACAGACGGTGAATTACGCCCATAGAATTTCCTGTTAATGTGGCAGAAGCTAGCTTGTCAAAACGGGCAGACCGCCAGCCGTGCGGCTTCTCGAACGTAAGCACAATCTCAAACAGGGTCTTACAGAAAAAAATTAAACTTGACTCAACATGCCTATGAAAAGTGTCACAGAGTATATTTGGATGAAGCCAGGGTTTTGGAAACTGGAAGTAACAGCAGGCGTGTGAAATCGGACAACACGGCGTGTTTATTCAACACAATCAGCCAGTCTAGTGTGCTGTTTCTCCCACTGGATCCTCCTTATGAGGAATGGAGTTAGCAATTCATAGGGAAGTTTGGTACGATCTGACAAACTCTTCGTAAGTTTCTATATGATTTCCGTTTCCGGGTTCAATTTGCAGAGAAGGCCGCAGCATTAGACACGTACTGTACATACGGCCTCCGTGTCTGTACTTGGCTGCTACTTTTATTTCACGCCTTTATTTTTCACGTGCTGTATGAACCCAACAACAGATCTGGTAGTCGCTTTACATGAACACTGTCAAGTTACAACTTCACGATACATTTCCGGGCAATATGTTATGCGCAGCAAAACTTATCGCCACGAACACTCTATCAGATATATAGAAGAATGACATGTTTACCAGATCATTTTGTGGGAGTTGCAAATGCAGAGGTGCTCAGTTCAGGACACGTTGAAAATAGATGGTGCCCAGACACGAGATGCGGGTGATAGTTCGTGGCCAAAGTGCCGATTTTCTGGCAGACACTCTTCAGTACTATATATGTCCGTCTGTGTCTTTAAGTTATTCGTTTCAGGCACCCACTAGCCATGTTAACTAAACTTGCCGCATTCGAAAAATTGGCCAATTGGAATCCTTGATTTTTTCATAAATAGAATATACAATTTTTCCTATAAAATTATTGACAACGGTACAATTTTTCAAGACACGACTACGCATTACAAAAGAAATAATTCGATACTTGTGTCTAAAGAGCATTCTGTAATTAAATTAATTCAAAATTGGATTTGCATATGTGTGTCACACGTGTACATTGTGAGAGGCGCGGGTCGCTCCTTCTGCAGAAATTTTTGTTCCTTAAAGACAAATGGAACTATCACCTGATTATGAAGCATACGAGACCACATTAATTGCATCTTACAGTACCATGACGATTAACTTCTGACCATAAACGTAAACACAGCAACTGGCACTTCTGCCAACGTGAAATTACAATGCCTTCAATCCAAATCATTCTTAAATCCCACACGTTCATTTCTCCGTTAACAATGGGAACTGTACCTGTGTTTGTATGACATTTTTGGCTGGCAGTGACGTCACGTACGAAGCTGCAGTAAGTTGAGAATATTCCTGTATATGCCACTTTTTTTAAATTCGCTTAGTGGGGGGTGGAGTCCAGCTGCGTTCACTCGGCACGACGGCCACTGATTGGCCTATTGTACCTGCCCCGGGTGATTATGATGCAGAATTTGGTGGAATAAAGATTGGCAGGGGAAAAGGAAGTATAGTCGGAGAAAACCCGTCCCAGTCCCACCTGACCAGACCCGGGATCGAACACGGGCTGCCGCGGTAGGAAGCCAGCGACTAACCGCTTGAGCTATGGCGCGGCCTATATGCCACATTATTTCATGGAAAACGCTTATGAGACATTCCGATTTTCCGTTACTTGTCATTAACTAAAATGAATGGCGAAAGTGAAAGATGGTCAGACACAACAGAAAATCGGACGGCTTATCTCGTAGTGGACAGAAAGTACGTAACCGCATTAGACTTTTCTGCAATTGAAGTAGAGTTTATACGAGCTGGGGTTAGGATTTCTACAGTTGCCAAAGATCCGCTGACCACAAAATTTAAAATAACCGTACAGACTATACAACTTGCTTTTAACCACGCTAACAGCAAAACAGTCCTATCGCTTCCATAATCACAGAGCTCCTGATGCGGGGATATTTCTACAAGTGCAAAGAAAACTGCGGATGTTTTACTGTGTATGAATGTTCCTTATGTAGTGTTGGAGAAGGATGGAGAAAATCAGTTGGACCAATTATGTGAGAAATGAAGAAGTGTTAATTAGAGTCAGTGAGCAGAGGAATATCCTACACGAAATAAGAAAACGGAAGGCTAATTGGATTGGTCACGTTTTACGCAGAAACTTCCTTCTAAAAGAAGTTATCGAAGGAAAGATAGATGGGCGGATAGAAGTGACAAGAAGACAAGGAAGAAGACGTAAGAAGATGCTGGATGACCTTGGGGACAGAAGAGGATACTGTCATTTGAAGGAGAAAGCTCTAGATCGCATTAAGTGGAGGAATTGTTTTGGAAGAGACTGCGGACCTGTCGTCTGACAGATTACTGATGATGATGATGATGATGATGTTCGTTCAAAATTACAGACGAAGCGTGAAATAGCACAAAGATAAAATTCCTATTCAAGTACCAACGACTCTGTATATGAACAGTGAATTTCGGAAATAAAAATTATTTGCTCTTGACACGCAATCATCACTTCACCGAATTATTGAATGCTTCTGTCTCCTATGATTTAACGTCTTACAGTACGATGTAAAATAACAGACGTTTCAGAGAAGCTACCGTCTCGGAAACGTAGGCTGACTTTCACTAGGCTACACGGTGTCACATCCAGAAAGCACGACTCTCACCGCTGTGAGACTTATCTCTTGTTACTGTTATACGGAACATATATTTTTACCCTTTTGCGCTACAGCCCCAGTTTGGGCCTTGGGCTACCTGCATGAAACTCTCCGTTTCACTTAGATCTTAGACATTCGGTAGGACCCCTTTGGAGGGTGATCAGCTCGTCGCAAGGCCTCTACGTGTACACAAACACAGGAAAACGCGCGCACACACATCCTTGCCCTGAGTGGGATTCGAATCCACGATCCCAGCTTAGCGAAGACAGTGAATATCTTAGGCCGCTCTGTTACCGTGACCGGATACGGAACACAGAGCCATCTATAAGGAGACATTACTAACTTTATGCATTACTACAAGAAATCGTCCCCTATAGCTGTTATGATACAGACAACTTGGAAAGTATTGAATGAGATCAGAATGTATATGACGCTTACAATTCAGCACAAATAAATTAAGTTCCCCAACACTATATTGTTACTACCGAACACGGCGGTCTAGTGGACAGCACTTCATCCTCGAATTTTGGAGATACCAGCTTCAAATTTCGGTCTGAAGATTAGACACTGCCACGTGTATGCATGACTAAAGACGGGGTTCCGAATGATAATTGGATTTATTGCCGTAACAACAATTAATTACAACACTGTTACTCACTTTCACACTAAACAAAGCACTCTACGCTACTCTCTTCAGTCTATCTGCACTAGTCTTCACGGATTTATAACACAGGAACTATAAAAGTCTCCCTAAATCACATACTCCCAATACCACTGCACTACAGCACACATAAAGTCTTCAAATCACATGTTAAATTTTTACAGGCTGTCTTCTTGTACACATCTGAACACCTCGAGCCTACTGCTTGCTTGTTTCCTTACGTGCATCTGCCGCTGCTACTACTCATATTTGCTCTGAACCCTACGCGGAACGGACATGAATCACAGGAAACACATATCACGTGATCGCTATCCAGCCAGTCTATCGGCGCAAGTTGCACGGACATACAACAAACACATATTACGTGACCGCTATCTATTATGTGACGTCACCGCGGACACGGAAAACATAGCTTCCTCTATTATTGCGTGTTGGACCGTTACAATATATTGGGCTCTTCGCGGTTTCATTCAGTCTGTTCGGACAAATTATGGAACAGCGGCACTCCAAATTTAGTCACAGACCCTCCCCCCCCTCATTTCCAATTCATCGTCATAACATTCGATGCTACAAAACCGGAGCTACTGAAAATGTCGTAAAATAAATAACAAATAAATATATAAACATTAATTTCTTTTTATTTCACGAAACGCAGTGTACATGAAACCAAACCTACTCGTCTCTTAAGATGTGAAACATTACTATGTAGGTCAATGTGATGCTTCTGAACCTTAAATGGAAAGCCTTACATTTAAATACCCTCAAAGCGAAAGAAGTGCCCACTTAAACATCAAACAGATTTTCTCTTTTAGCCGTGATTCCTGATGAGCATGAAGCGCAGAATTCTCAGGTGCTCTAAAAAGATAAAATCTGCAATATACTAATAAAGCGGCCCGCTGCATTGGGCGGCCAAACTTGCATCTCTTCTTACCTTTATCGTCTTGTTCTGTAATCTGAGGCCGTTCAGGGTGTTGATAGCTTTCTCTGCGTCCTCTGGTCGGTGGTAATTCACGAACCCGTACCCCAGGCTTTGACCTGAAAGCACGCAACAAATTCCAGTATTTGTATTATATTCGACTTACTTACTCACGGAGCTGAGCCCTTCTTGAGAAGCCGCCAATTCTGCAGCTACTCAAGAATTTCCCCGCATTTTAAGGGACCTGCAGGTTCATTACCGTGTTCACAAGAGCCCACCACTGGTCCCTACCCTGAGCCAGACCAATCCAATCCATGCCATATCTCTAAGATCAATCTTCATATTGTGCACACATCTACGCCTTGGTCTTCCCAGTGGTCTCTTTCCTTCTGGCTTTCCCACCAATTATATGCATTCCTCTTTCCGCCATTCGTGCTACGTGCCCTGCCCACCTCATCCTCCTTGACTTAATCATTCTAATTACATTTGAAGAAGAGTACAATAAAGCTCATCATTATGTAGTTTTCTCAAACCTCGTGTCACTTCATCCCTCTTCGGTCGAAATATTCTCAACACCCTGTTCTCAAACACCCTCAGTCTATGTAAGTTTTGAGGTTTTCACGGCGATGACAATGAAGAGAGTCGTCTTCTGGGTTTAGGCACCGTGTATTCTTCGTGTTGGCCGACGTTTCGGAGGAACGTAGCGCCTCCATCTTCAGAGCAGTTGAATGGCTTGGAATGCGGAGAGCAGTAGCTGTGGTGATAGGATGTGGAAGGTGGAAGAATACACGGTGCCTAAACCCAGAAGACGACTCTCTTCACCGTCAGTCTATGTTCCTCCCTTAATGTCAGATAGTTCTATTCGAGAAAACGAATAATACAAAGTAATCGGTGCTCAAGTGTCAATTATCGGTAAAAATAAAGTCTTTGTTGATAAAATGTTATGCTCATTTTGTCAACCAACTAAATTACGTTCGCTGCCAAAGATTACTTAGTGCGTGACAAAATTGGGCAGGATCTATACGAGAAACGAGAAAACACCAAAGAAAACTGAACAAAATGATAAATTTTCTATTAAGAATTCCGCAGGAGTAGCTTGTTAATACAAAACCGGAGCACATAATCGACTACACAACTCAATAACAAATTAATCTCTGAAAACTTACTTAATATCATATCGATTCGTTGTAAATAATGAAATACCTCTACTGCCAATATCATCACTGCACCAAAGATTCTTCTGAAAGTCTACGGAGTAATATGTATCGGAGAATTCAACTAATATACATAAGTAATATATAGAACTTTACGAATGCACTAATAAACTTAATTTAATAGAGACATGCTTAATATTTCGAATAATTTACAAATATTTTTGGTGTCTCTTCCAGTCCATTCAGAGCCCTGACCTCTTATTCCGTTCCGTAATAATTTTTACAGACGGTAGGACTCCTTGGACGGGGCATCAGCCCGTCGCAAAGCCTCTACCTACACACAGGGCAACACACGCGCTAAATAAACGAATACATTAAACATCCATGACTTGAGTGGGATTCGAACCCATCATCTCGGCTTTCGAGCAAGCGGAGATAGTCCGCTCGGTTACCGTGACCATCAAGGTACGTACAAATTGGTGGGTGTCATTCGTGTGGTGAAATGTTCGGCAAATGCAAACCTGTATAGAGAAACCGTGACAATCAGTACAAAGCAGTGTTCTATGAATGTGGTGTACTGCGTAGGGAAAAAGATCCGCGGGGGTTGGTCACAGCATCTGTTAAAACTAAAACACACGTCTCGGGGCCAAGCAAATTTAAATATGGCCGTATACATATATGCGCGCGCGCACGCACGCACATATATATATATATACTGTCATGTATTTAATGATTATACACGGGGTTTCTGATTAGTAACGAAGACTTAAAATTCACAACTGCCAGTCGTTAATTCGTGCACTTTCCAATTCACTATCATAAGCATTAAATCTTCTCAGTTTGCCGTTGTTAGTTTATGGCTCATAAGAATGTAAATTCCTAAACTCCTGTCCTCGCTGGCTGACGACTGTCTCGTATCTAACCCATTCCTTCAGTTCACATTCTCGACTGGCTGAAGGGACAAAGCCAAATTTACATTACGACTGATGCGCAGTGGGCCAGTCAGTCGCTGTTATTGCGTGGTTGTTACGGCGGAAATTTGTTTATCGTGTCGTTTCCTAGCAATTGACGTTTCTTCTGAGTCTTTTCTTCCCGGCTTTCATCCGTCATGTCACAATAGTTGAGGAATACAGTAAGAAATTTCAAACAAAATGGTGTGGTTAGCATTCTGAGTAGCGTAAGTTACAAACGGCTTTTATACACACAGAGAAGCGTAGTGGGGCTGAACTTCCGAAGCTGCACGTTGACTGCTCAGTGTTTCGAAAATTCTTAGTAATTGGTAGTAACAATAAGTTTTATTCATTATTTATGAACTACTGCAGAAGGTCTGTATCAAATTACATATGTATTACTATAAGTTAGAGTTATGCACAAAGCAACTTAATGTACGGCCTTTGTTTGGTGATGAACCAGCTGGTCAATAAAGAAACTGTCTTATAGAACCCCAGGGTTCATCACTGTTTTAAGAGAAGCTCAAAATCGGACGTTGTAATAATCCAGTTGAATCATATTTACATTTTCACACAATGTTTTAGGACAAATTTTAATATATTTTTCCTATTTATTCCTAGGTATCTTAAAAGATCTCCTTCCTTGAGATCTTCGGAAAAAATTTTGTATTCATTTCTTATTTTTTTATTTCGGGTTCTCAAATAAATGAGATTTATTTATACCGCCACCTGAACCACTTCTGAATCTCAGACTTCAATAAGAGTAAGGCCGTGTGTCTCTGTAACTTCCAGTCCATATGAATCATCTAACAGCCGCTGAATTCAATAATTAATGTATTCACTAAATCCCCTTCGGACAGCATTTTCCCCTCTTCTGAAACAAAGAGGGGTTGCACGGCATATTTTACAGTCGTCCCCTTCGTGAACCACAGACAAGGCCTAAGGGGAAAGAATGCTGAGAAAGGGGGGCGACAGCCACACAATTTGAAGGAGTTTCTAGCTGTCAGTTGGAAAGCAGCTTTAAAAACTGTACATCAGTATCTACCACGCATCCCAGCAATACGTAGTCAGTTGCATATATGCGTTACTATAGCTAAAACTCTTGCTTTTTGAGCATTTACAATACTGTATAACAAGGACCATTACAAAAGAAAACAAACTCAGTGGTTTTAGCCCGCAAGCGAACTATACCGACCGAGCGACCGCCGCTTGTCGGCGAAGTTAGTGCCAAATTTAGCGGATAGAGGGTGTCGCGTGATCAGCGCAACGAAACCCCACGGCCGTTAATTTCGGTTTTCTAGACAAGGGCCATTACTTCCTATAAATTATATATTATGTAGTAATGAGTTAAAATACTGGTATTTAAAAGAAAATGCACTGACCTATTACACGATTCTGAATATTAATAAAGATATGCTCTATGCATTGGACAGCCGCTGGAGCATTGCCTCATTAACTAAATAACTCCACGGACTGTGGTTATCTTTGAGAAGCCGCAAGTCGCTCAGCTGCTCAAGAATTTCCCAATAATTTTTTGGTAACGGAAGGTCCACTACGTGTTCACAAGAGATCTCCACTGGTCTCTATCTTCAGCCAGATGAATCTATCTATACCACCCCATCACATTTCCCGAGATCCATTAATATTATGAGAATATAAGTAATGAAGTATTTACTGATAAGCTATTTCTAAGAATGCACTCAGTATGACAATGCGAATGCTAAGGACATACGGAAGGCTATTGTCTTAAGGGACGATTATAAGTCATCTAAAAGAAGGGAAAATAAACTGAAAAGAGGAAAATTTAGCCTAATCCATGCCGCGTCTTATTTTGCATACTAAAAGAATTTTGTGTCTTCGCTCGTTTGGAAACCGGGATCGTGGGTTCGAATCCCACTCAGGGCATGGATGTTAAGTTTGTGTGTGTGCGTTTTTCTGTTTTTGTGTACAGGTAGAGGCCTTGCGACGAGCTGATCACCCGCCACAGGAGTCCTACCGAATGTGTAAGATCTAGGAAAACCGAAGTGAACGGAGAAGTTCATGGAGGTAGGCCTAGGCCCACTGGGGCTGTAGTGCCAAGGAAAAAAGAAAATAATTTTGTATATTAAGTAATTCGAGCAACATTCACAGCATGCAAGACGAATACACTCCAAATAAAATTATGTGAATAAAGTATTTAAAAAAGCATTTGTGCCGACATTTATCATTATTGGCGACTACATTTTGAAGAAAGTAGTAATTAAATAAAGTAAATTAAGTAAATAATCTGTAACATTAAGTAAAGAAGCCAGTGTCATCTGCTAAGGTGAGGGCACAACCCACCACACAACAGTGGAGTCTAAATACCTAACGCCGTGAAGACATCGAATCTGATACACATCAAGTAAAACTGAGTGAGAGATAGTGATAACAGTTACTCGTAATCTGTTTTCTTGATGAAAAATGGTCTATAAAGGGAACGTCATATTGTTACCTTATTTACGTTCAATTTTACCTCAGTTTAATGTACGTACACTGACAGAAATATAATATTAATTAATTCCTTCCTCTTGTTCAGAAGTTTAAAGTTAACTATTTTTACACTAGGTGTCGTGGTCTTTTTTTTTCGCTTAGTGGGGGGTGAAGTCCAACTGGGCCCACTCGGCACGGCGGCCACTGCTAGGCCTATTGTAGCCTGCCCCTGGTGATTATGATGATGGAGCAATTGGTGGAATGAAGATTGGCAGGGGAAACCGAAGTACTCGGAGAAAACCCGCTCCGGCACCACTTTGTCCACCACAAATCCCATTTAACCAGACCCGAGATCGAAGAACCCAGGCCGCCGCGGTGGGAAGCGACTAACCGCTTGAGCCATGGCGCGGTCTTCGATACAGCTAAGTGGGAACTTCTTAAAAAAAAAACAGAATTGCATACACGGAACCTTTCGATTTAGTACAGAATAGGCAAGGATACAAGCTGATTCTTATTTGCAGTTTGAAAAAAAATTGTGGTCAAATAGACGATCGAACCAAGGAAATTATTACTAAATTTAACAAGGAAACGGTTCGTAAATATTAATAAACTCAGGAATGAAACGCAGTAAGTAGGGCCTAACCCGGCTGCTGAATCCGGAGAACACGAAAACACCGACTACTCATTCTTGACGCTGAGACGTTAAGAAAGACGTTTTCTTCCCCACGCAATGAATCAGTTGGAAGAAAGTAAGCAATTCGAAAATTCTGATGAAGACAGGAAACACAAATCCCCGGCTCAACATTGTAAAGGTGAAATACGGGCCAATTCAACTGCGGAAGCAATTTCTTGAATATAAACAATTCGATTTATGATCGTCAAATTCTCCAAGCAGAGAAAGCTGTTCGGTTTATCAAAACCATCATGATCAAATTTAACTATTACAGAGAATATTCTGAACGAGACTCACTCATGGAGCTGAGCCATTCTCGAGAGGCTGCCAATTTTACAGCTACTAAAGAATTTCCCAGCATTTTATGGTACCCGAAATTTCATTACCGTGTTCACAAAAGCCCTCCACTAGTCCCTATCCTCAGCCAGATCAATCCAATACATATCACCCCATCTTATCTCTCTAAGATACATTTTAATATTATCCACCAATCTACATTTTGCTCAATTCTGAACGACCAGTGTGGAAAATTAAATCCGCGAGAAAAGTGTGTTAGCTCAAAATGAGACTACAAGTGTCGCAACAAAGTTGTGGTGCATTTTTCAAAATTAAGAAAGGATATGAAACGGTTGAGTACGAATGTCAATGTGATCCAATTTCTAACAGTCCTAACTCAACACACAACAGGCGTGCTTGTGCCTTCCAGAAAGATGGGTAGTACCTATAAGCAATCACCAAACTGTATAGACGCTTTCATGAAGTAACAAAAAGTCTAGCGTTCTGAGATTTTTCGGTCTTTATGATTCCCAGACAACATTCTTCAATTTTTTGTTTTAGCAAATAAAATGTCTGCCTTATATCAGTGTTTAAGAATATAATTACAGATGTGCCAAATGTGAATAGAGATTTAACGAATTCAATATAGGGTTCTCTCCCCTGCTGAAGTTAGTATTCCTATTCAAGCTCAACCATTTGCGAAGCCTTCCTTCCTGACTCAAATCTGACTTACGTTCAATTTAATTGTCTACTGAAAACATACTTTCAAGAGGTAGGACAGCTTAATGGATTAATGTTGTCCCACAACAATAAAGAGTGCAAAGGGACTTATAATACAAGTGACATATTTTAACATTTTCCTGTCATTGTTATAAAATTCTCTACGTTCCGTGATTTTTATAGAGATATTACTTTCATTCTTTGATATGTTCTTACCGTATACGTAATGACCGCTTCAGTTCCGTGACGTCACACGCGCACTTCACTCAAAGCCGTTCATTCGGCCCCCTTCCAACCTTGTAGCTTACAGAAACACTGCGCGGCGTTTGTTCAAATAATTTAGTTTCTCACACATTTCGACACAGTCCTACTGTCATAACTTCCTTCCTGATTCCACTTTAATAATATTTTTCGTCCCGAATTACTTTCTTTTTTAGTTACACCCTGTAAATGGGGCCGATACGTTCCTCCGAAACGTCGGTTTACTCAATATCTACACGGCGCCACATCCCAGAAGACGACATTCTTCATAGTCACCGCCGTGAAGACCTGAGCTCTTACACATATCTTTCGTTTCACCTATTTTTCTTTTAAGTCTTCCTTTGGGCGGGATATTTACAACAACAAACTTTTGTTTCTAAATTAAACATTTCTTTATACCTTAATGAATGTACGTAAAGCATATGCAACGAATCTAAACTGCTTCATAGAACATGCTTTATAATGATATTTGTCAAATGCGTTCTTTATTCCTATTAGTTTATTTGTGCATCCGGGAACTAACCGCATGTCACTTCATACCAGTGCCCAGACAGAACCATTTGCACGCAAAAAAACTCCGTGGTCTTAGTCGGCAAGCGAACTATACCGACCGAGCCACCGCCGCTTGTCGGCGAAGTTAGTGTCAACTTTAGCGGATAGAGAGTGTCGCGTGGTCAGCGTAACGAATCCCCACCGCCGTTAACTTCGTTCTTATAGACGGGAGCCGCTACTTTTCCATTCAATTAGCTCCTCAATTATCCTCACGAGGCTGAGTGGATCCCGTTCGAGACCCACTATTTCTCAGAAAATCTGATAGCACCGGGAATCGAACCCGGACTTCTGGATCTGTAGCCAGGAACTCTGACCACTAGACCACAGAGGCCTACTGGCCATTTGATCATACTGTTATTAATTTCAAAGCAAGGCTTCAAAAGTTGCCTTTGTCCTTATTTTAAGAATAAAGACCCATATTTCAATAGGATAATTATAAAAACTTACCGCAATATTCAAATATTATGTTAATGTAATTAAATCATACACTTTCTCGGAAGTTGAAAAGTCTGTTCCGTGCGGACTTCGAACTTTACGTAAAAATAGAAAAACGCTAGGTGGGACGGCCATTGTTCTGTAAAGACGATAAGAATGAAAGTACTTTACTTTGGAAGTACAGAAACTTCACATGTTCTGTCACTCTTTTAACTTGTAACGAGACAAAAAGAATTCAAATTATGTCTCTTATAGTAGGCCTATTAATTCCGAAGAAGAAACGTGAAAACAACAACAGTATGCCAGTGGGTTAATGAACAACATTTAACAACAAAGTTGGACGTTGCTTCATGATCTCTCTAATTCACAATTCCAAGGGGACTGTTGTGCTAGTACGCCGTGTAACTTTCTGCGGTTTTACAGGGTCGTATCAGACATGCTGGGATTGTGTTGCCTCGTCAAAGGAGACTAAGGCAAACTCTGGCGTCACAATAATATGAATTCTACCTTACTGCAACTGAGCTGAAGTTTGCTCACAACAGCAGCCAAGCGTTCTTTTTTCGTTGAGCACTCCTACGGACATGAAACATTGCTTCTGCCGAGTCAGCGCAAAATACTTGCCACTGTATAAATTCGTGATTTCCATCTTCTTCAAGCTAACGTCGAAAATTCCAAGCACATTAGATTTCAGAATATTGAATTCGCTATTCTCTGACACGGTTCAGAAAATGTGTTGACCGCCAACGAAGACAAACTTAAAAAGGGAAAATTTAAAACACTGAAACTTTTATAATAAAAAGTAAGGAAGATTACATAAGATCCAAAAGTTTGTGACGATGGCACAACGGTAAATTTATTATGTTTTTGACATTATCCACCGCCTTGTCCCTATCTGAAAACCGTCCTGTTTATTTTTTAAAAAACTTTTCGGAGACTGGATTTTGTTTTACCCGAAGACGGAGACAGAATCCAGTCTCCGAAACGTTGTGTTTTGAAAATTAAACAGGGCGGTTTTCAGATAGGGACAAGGCGGTGGATAATGTCCAAAATATAGGATTCTTAAGGAAGAACAACTTGATATCTGGCATATGTACACGCTTACCGTCCTCAGAAAACAGTGTTCATTTGGAATGATGAGAAGTACGTAAGTATGAATGCGGACTTACGAAATCCCTCGCAAACTACCTTGGTACCTCTAGAGGTACTTACTTACTTATGGAATTGAGCCCTTCTTGAGGAGAAACCAAACCTGCAGCTACTCAAGAATTTCCCAGCATCTTTTATGGAACCCGAAGATTCATTACCGTGATGACAAGAGTCCTCCACTGGTCCTTATCCTTAGCCAGATCAATCCAATCCATACCATCCCATCCTATCTCTCTAAAATTCATTTTAATATTGTCCACCCGCCTACGCCTTGGTCTTCCTAGTGGTCTCTTTCCTCCTAGCTTTCCCACCAATATCCTATATGCATTCCTCGTCTCCCCCATTCGTGCTACATGCCATGCTCACCTCATCCTCATTAACTTCATCATTCTAATTATTCTTGGAGAAGTGTACAAGTTATGAAGCTCCTCATTATGCAGTATTCTCCAACCTCCTGTCACTTCACCCCACTTCGGTCTCAATATTCTCAACACCCTGTTCTCAAACACCCTCAGTCTATGTTCCTCCCTTATTGTTAGAGACCAAGTTTCACACCCAAACAGCACCACAGGCAAAATTATAGTTTTGTATATTCTAAATTTTATGTCTTTGGACAACAGACGAGAAGACAAAAGGTTCTGGACTGAATGGTAGCAAGCATTACCCGAGTTCAATCTCCTCTTAATTTCCTCCTGACATCAGGTTTCGATCTGTTATCGTTGTTCCCAAATATCTGAACTGTGCCACGTTTGCGAAACATCTGTTTCCTGTCTTTACGTCATGATTTTGCCCTGCCTTTTGGTGACGAGACAGCAACATATACTCAGTTATCTCTGTGTTTACTTCTAGACCAACCTCTTTGCTTGCGTCAATTAAAGTTTGTGTGTTTTTCTTTATGGTATCTACATTATCACCCAGTAGATTCACATCATCGGGATAGGCCAACAGCTAATGTGTCCCGTTTAATTTCAGTCCCACCTGGCTTCCCTGGACCTTCCTAATGGCATGTTCTAAGGCAAAGTTGAAAAGGAGTGGCGATAAAGCGTCTCCTTGTTTTAGACCATTCTGGACAGGAAATTTATCAGACAAATGTTTACCTACACGGACTTTACTATACCTTTCGTTTAAACACATTTTAATCAACCTAAGTAGTTTCATGGGTATCCCAAACTCTATCTGAATATTGTACAATGCTCCCCTCTTAACTGAATCATAGGCTTTCTTGACGTCTACAAATAGCTGATGTACTGTCTCATCGTACTCCCATTTTTTCTCAAACATCTGACAAAAGCAAAAGATCTGATCTGTAGTTGATCTGTTACGTCGAAACACACACTGATGATCCCCATATAATTTCATCCATGTATTGACTTAACCTTGAGCGAGGAATGTGGGATAAAATTTTGTATTAAGTTGATAGCAGTGATATCCCCCGATAATTACTACAGTCAGTTTTATTACCCTTCTTGTGAACTGGTACAATAATAGAATCCTACCACTGATCAGGCAATATTTCGTTATACCAAATAGAAGTAATTAGCTTATGGATCTTAGAACGTAATATTTCGCCTCCTGCTTGAACCAGTTCTGCCGGAATATCATCAATACCTGGTGATTTATATATTTTCAATTTTGCAACACAATACATGCTTGAATTTAGGGCTCAAATCATTTTTTCCCTTGCGACGGGCTGATCCACACAATATTACTCTTTACCCTCTACCTCATTTAATTTCTTGAGATTAAACCTCTCCATATGTAATCTGTGCTTTGTTTGTTTACTCGCTGCCAGTCTTTCCCTAACTTTTGCCACCACAAGATAGTCGTCAGTATCACAATGTAGTGATATTTTAATTTCATTCACAACAAATTTTCTGCAAGGGACTATAAGGGACACCGTGCTTGTCCGTCATGTGACTGTTTTTGTAGTCAGTATCACATTATATAAGCAGGTAAATCTTCAATGGAGGAGCCAAATTTATATATCAAATTCGTGTATATGCATGCAGTTGAGAATCATAACTGTAGGCACAACTCTGCCACAGTGGTTCAACAAAACTGACTACGGTAGGAGTGTATACTAGCAACCTCTCTCTCTTTCATGTTGCTCCTTTTGGAGCATAGGGCATCCGTGAAACGGTTTGTTTCACTTCAGTTTCTTAATCCTAAGACAGTCGGTAGGACTCCCTGGACGGGGGATCAGCCTGTCGCAAGGCTGCTACCTATACAGGACAAACACAGAATAATAGCAGACAGATACCTATGGTTTCAGTGGGATTCGAACCCATTACTCCGGCGTTCGAGCAAGCGAAGACAGTTCATGCCTTAGACCGCTCGGCTACTGTGGCCGGCAGTGTATAAGAATAATATATAAGAATTCAGTTCGTACCTCACAGGAAACAGATCCGAACCCACGATCCCGGCTTCCAAGCGAGCGAAGACAGTTCATGCCTTAGACCGCTCGGCTACTGTGGCCGGCAGTGTATAAGAATAATATATAAGAATTCAGTTCGTACCTCACAGGAAACAGATCCGAACCCACGATCCCGGCTTCCAAGCGAGCGAAGACAGTTCATGCCTTAGACCGCGCGGCCACTGTGACCGGCAGCGATACCGGTAATAATACTACTGGGCAATTTGGGTCAGTTGTGTATTTTGCAATATATTTCGGGCAAGTAACTGAAAACCACGACGCAAGAAATAGCGAATTTGCCTCTTTATATTATCTCGTGCACTCTGACACACAAAGTGACGCAGCAACAAGCTTACAATAGTTTTGCTAACAAGCAAATGGTTGCAACTTACGTTATTAAAGGCTTCAGCCCTCCTCAGTGTCAATAAACTGACAGCCCAGTTGACTCAGGTGAGCTGCGTTGCTTAGATACCGACTCGAGTTCGAAAGCCCCCCCTTGTAACATTGTTGTAGATATAAACCCGATCAATAATAAGCGAGTGACAAAACACGCGGCTTATCACCGGGTACGTGTTATCGCTCCTCCTGCTTACATTCCTAACTACATGGTATTTCGAAAATAAGACGTACTACAGTGGCCGCGCGGTCTAAAGCTCAAACGTTGGGATCGTGGGTTCGAATCACACTGAAGGTATGGATGTCTCTATACGTTTATTCTGTGTTTGTGTTGTCCTGTGTTTAGGTAGCGACGTTGCAACGGGCTGATCACTCATCCAAGGAGTCCTACCGTCTGTGGAAAAAGATTACGAAACTGAAGAAGAGGCCAGGGCCCAACAAAGGGCTGTAGAGCAACTGATGGATGAATGTAACTGAATAAAATGGGGTATGGACGAAGACGTATAACCTAGAGCTATACAAACTATTTAATGAACCGTATATTATTAGGTAAGATTTGAGGTTTACACGGCGGTGACTATGAAGAATGCCGTATTCCGGGATGTAGGGCCGTGTACATCTTGTGTGAACCGATTTTTCGGTTGAACGTATCACCTCCATCTTCAGGGTAAAAAATCACGAGCGGGGAACCAGATAGAACACATGGCTGCAGACTGTCTGTAACCGCCTGTTCTAGCTTGTTCCTAGCTCGCGAATATTTTTACCCTGAAGATGGAGGTGATACGTTAGTCCGAAACGTAGGTTGACATAAGAGCTAGACGGAATTCTTCTTATATTATTAGATTCATAAAAGTGTGAAGGGCTGAACAGGCTGGACACTTAATATGTTCTTGTCAAAATGAAATGATCAAGATGGTACTTAGTACCAAACCAGAAGGAACTAGGAAAGTGGGAAGACCAAGATTGAGATGGTGCCAGGCATCAAAATTTTGGGCATAAGAAACTGGAGGAGTGTGGCAACGAAGACAGAAGAACGGCGAGCAACTCTGAGGAAGGCCACAGCCCACACAGACCTGTCGTGCCAATGATGATGATGTAGGTATTGTTTAATAGCTTCTTTTGTGAAGCCAAACAAAAACGTTTTATGTAGATGTTATACCGGTTCTGTTTGTTTCTATGACCTAGCATCAGCGCCTAAACAATTCGACTCCGAATCTCCGTGGCCTGTAGTCCGCAAGCGAACTATACCGACCGAGCGACCGCCGCCTGTCGGCGAAGTTAGTGCTAACTATTGTGGAAAGAGGGTGTCGCGTGGTCAGCGCAACGGATCCCCACGGCCGTTAAGTTCGGTTTTCTAGACATCAACCGCTATTTCCTTTAAATAGTTCCTCAATTATACTCAGGAGGCTGAGTGTACCCCGTTCCTGACCCACTACTTCTCAAGAAATCTGGTAGCGCCGAGAATCGAACCCGGACTTCTGGATCTGTAGGAAGGAACTCTGACATCTAGACCACAGAGGAGATCCCTAAACCACTCGTCAGTTTAATTTTTAATTCAATACGGGAGAACTTTCACTCAGAATTGTGGAGACATTCCGGTTTTCGCTGTATGGACTCATAATACTGTTTGCGGCCATAAGCAAGCTTAATAAAATGCAATGAAAGCAGTTGGGAATTTCGTGTACAACTTTATGGAATACAACACTTCCAATTTCGCAATTTAATAAAGTAGTATGAAGTTTAAAACGAAATACTGAGGTGGCTGCGTCGCTGCGTCACAAATCCGAAACCCTCTTCTCGGCATCAATTAACATAATTATACGAGCACCATTTTCGTTCACTTTCGGAAACGTAGCTCCTCACTGCAGGCGCGTGCGCAGTTTATTAGTTGATAATCCTTTAGAAGTCGAGTAAATTAAAACCACACCTAGGAAACAACACAATTCAAAAGTATTAGACCGTAACATTTTAAGAACGCAACATTAAAATCCGTGAATAAAATGTTGGTAACTATTTCGACTGACGTTGTAAGTGATAAACACAATTATATTCAGTCGTCTGATATTTCGGCTAAACTATCTTAGGTTGTGAAGTAAATCATTAAAATGATTCCAAATTTGCTTCTGTTTGAGCTCCCATTATTAAATTAATGACGACTCGGATAATGTAAAAATAATTTCATGGCATATAATAAAACCGAGGAATAATTTAACGCTCAAACTTAACGTTTTAAATCGTTTTCCGTTTGCTGTTCTTCAGTTTCTTGTTGGGTGCGGTGAGACTAAGTCCACTCGGTACGTCGGCCATTAACTGGTCTATTGTACCTGCCCCGGATGACAGATGATGGTGAAATGTGGAGCAGTCATTAGAATGAAAATTGGCATGGGAAAAAGAAGTGCTCGGAGAAAAACTGCATAAATGTCACTTTGTCCACCACAAATCCTACACATGAACCTGGGCTAGAACCGGGCCTTCGCGGTGGAAGCCGGCGGCTAACCGACTGAGCTATGTACTATAAAGTAAAGTAAAGCTATCTCTGTGACATGCCGTGAAGGCCCATAGGGTTGTGAGACGTTGAGGCTTCCACATTATCTAGACAATCGGCTCAAAGATGGCGGTAAGGTTGTCAGCCTTACGCGCCTGCCGCGCTTTACTCCCCAGGAAAATTATTTATTTAATTCCTGGTACTCATTTCTGTTAGAGGCTGAGTGAACCCCAGGGCCATACTGCGGCCGGAAGGATTAGGTCAGTTAAATATTAAATATTAATAACTACCAGTTGAGAATTCATTTGTAGTTACTGTCACAGGAAAATGGTGTTGGACGCAGATGATTATAGGATACAACCACAGTCAGTAAAACATTCTTAAGCTCATAATACTGAAATCTTATTATGGAAGCGAAACAGTCAACGAACCGCGAAGTATGGCAACAATGCACTACTTGACAATATGAATTAAAAAGGCGAACCTATGCTACAAGCCGGAAGTTCACGGATCGAATCCCGATGAGGTGGATTTTTTTCAATTTACTTAATCCTTCCAGCCGCACTATGGTCCTGGGATCGACTCGGCCTCTAAGAGAATTGAGTACAAGGAATATTCTTGGGGGTAAAGGGCGGCCGGCGCGTAGGTCTGATAACCTTACCGCCATCTATGAGCCAATTGTCTAAAAACTGTGGAAACCTCAACATTTCGCAACCCTATGGGCCTCCAAGGCCTGTTACAGGGATACCTTTATTTACTTTATCCCTGTATCATGCCGTGAAGGCCCTAGGGTTTTGAGACGTCGAGGCTCCCACATTATCTAGACAATCGGCTCACAGACGGCTGAGGTTGTCAGCCTTACGCACCGGCCGCCCTTTACCCCCCAGGAAGATTCCTTGTACTCAATTCTCTTAGAGGCCGAGTCGATCCCAGGACCATAATGCGGCTGGAAGGTTTAGATCAATTGAAAAAATCCATTGAAATCACCGGGAATCGAACCAGCGACCTTCCGACTTGTAGCATAGTCCCTCAACCACCTACGCTACCGCGTGCCCCCCTGAAAATATGAATGTAAATGAAATAAGTCTCGGTTTTGTATTGTTTCTTAATTTGACATCTTGGAAAGGCGACAGGCGCAAATGTTGCTTCTGTTCTGTGCCTTCAGTGAAACAAGCGTGAGTTAACGATCTCCTCTGTTGACGTCACAACACAGCTCTACGTTGCGCTGTGCGAGATATTGTTCCAAGGCAGGAAACCAGAGAGGAGCGTCACGATAACTGGGAACTTCACTTGTGGTTTGTTTAAAGACGCTTCAGTAACACGAGTTCCCAGAAAATTTGTCTGGAATGACTGACGAAAACCACGAAAAACATCAGTCAGAGTAGCCGATGTTGGGGCCGAGACTTAAAGCCGGGGCATTCTAATATGAACTGCTGCCCTTTTGACCGGGGCTTCCTGTAAAGTGAGACCACTTGTGTTTCATTGGCCTGAATCTGAAAGTGACAGAAACTATGTAAGTTGTGGATTTTTACTTTTTTTTTCAGATTGGAATGGCCGAATTCGACGTTACTGTGCATCAAAGGTGAGGCGGCCCGTCAAGTCCAAATCAGCTGTAATAAACTGATTGGAAAAGATGAATAACCGAAGTTTTTAAACTCTGAAAATGGGAGTTCGCACCATGCTACATCACATTGCATGGTCAAGGCCAAGAAAATGCAATTCATAATGTTCAACTATGAAGAGCAGGAATGTGTTTCTCCTGCATTTCCAACTTACGGTACGAAGACCATATACTGTTCCTCATCTCTCTACTTATTAAAAAAAATAAAAGTAGGTTTATGCGATCTCCATGCTGTCTGTATGTCTGTGAACCCCTCCCCCATATTAACTTTTGATTGCCTGAACCGATCTTCATGAAACTTGGTGTGTATGTCATGACACGTGAACCCATCTGAATCCCGTACTTCATAAATTCTTCCCACCAGTCTGTCTGTGTCTGTTTGTGTATCCCACTATCGTTGCTAGGCAACGGCTCGATAAACACGTTCCCTCGCCAACGAATAATGCAACAATAGAAGAATTGTTGGACGCGTGTGACTGTGGGTCTGTGTATCCACCTATCCAAGGAAAAGACGTTCCCGAGGCAACAAAGAAATACTGAAGGAGTCGTTTTCTATGCGGTCCGTGTCGCATGAAAGAAGGTATGCGATTAGTTCTTCCCAGAACTTCTTGTTATATGTGACATTTTCACAATTATATTTCTTTTGCAATTTTTTAAATAACCAACATATTCAACAGAATATATCAGATTAGATGTGCAGCCTTATATGTCATTTTAACAGACAATTATGTAAGCAGCCCAGCATCACTCAATGTGCGGTAGTGCCTGTATTCTGTATGCTAAAAAGGTCTAAGATCTGCAAATGTGAATCTCATTTCCTTCATCGTGACGACTTCGAGAATGGCCCCAAGGGGCCCAGACATGCAAGGCCACACATACTGGATTTGATATGTTCTCTTCAATTTGTTATATCCGATGGTTTGCTGTTTCAGTAGTTACAGATATACTGCTTTTATAATGGAATCTGTCAAGAGCTGTGGTAGTTAGAAGAAAAAGGTAACGATAAACCTATACTTGTAACAGGCCGTGGAGGCCCTTAGAGTTGTGAGATATTTGAGACTCTCATATTTTCTAGACGATCGGCTCACAGATGGCGGTGAGGTTGTCAGCCTTAGGCGCCGGCCGCGCTTCACTCCCCAGGAAAATTCCTGGTGCTCATTTCTATTAGAGGCCATAGTGCGGCTGGAAGGTATAAGTCAATTGAAAAATCCAATGACCTCATCAGGACTCGAACCCGCGACCTTCCAGCTTGCAGCAGAATATCTCAAGCAACCATGCTAACGCATGCAGTTAGAAAAAAACTTAATTACACGTATTTTTTAAAGAGAGGACACTCTCGTGGTCTCACGATTATCCGTGCGTTCACCTCAAATGACAGAAAAACTACTGAATAACTTTGTCATCACAATGGCGTGTGGGGGTGGAGCCATGAAACAGACAGCAGTGGTATTTTCCTGATAACAGTTTCCATATTTCTTAATCCGAAATGAGGGTTACTGAATCATACAGGAAATATGATGGCAGAGGATTTCTCTGAATAAGAATATTTCTTATGGGGCCCATACACGTACGAGTCCGGGTCGGCGAGCTTGTCTCGGGACCGGGCTTGGATTAATTTCACCATAAACGCATGAGCTGACTCTCAACTTTGCTACCCACACACGGAAGAATTTGGCTCATTGGAACCCGAGCCGAGTCTGACTCGCGAGCCAGACTCGTACGTGTATGGGCCCCTTTACTGGTTTGTTACTCTATCCGTGTTACAATGTAAGTCGGAAGAAACAAAATCCTGAGTCCATTACCAAACCACTAGCAAGCCATGCTGTTTCCCTTCGCCACTAGCAGAGACTGTACGTTACTATACTTTGAAAATTTCAAACCGTTTCTATGAAGTTGACACAGTGAGCGTGTGCCTCATCTATTCAGGCAAAATATAAAGAGGAAATGCAGAAGTGCAGGACTATAGCAGAAACTTTGAGGGGAAAAAATAATACGAAAATCCTGCCTTATAACACGTATTTTGGAAAATTTTAAAATATGTTTCAGTTGTATTTTAAATTAAATATATTAAAGGTAAATTTGTCCCAGTGCTTAACTAATTAAGCACTACGCCATGAAGGCGTATGGGGAAAATGAATGTATAGATTCATATTTTCTTGACTTCGGTACTAGTTGGAGGTGGGTGGTCAGCTTCACGCCCCTGTCGCTTTACCCCCGGAGAAAGCGCCCCCGTTGCCCACAGTACAGGAGGTTGCGAGTGTCCCAGCGTCCATCTGGACGACATGGAGAAGAGAAAATTCTTTACGTTACCGGAACTCGAACTCCGACCCGTTGTCGGTCTAGCCCGTAGCCAGTCGCTATACCGACTGAGGCATCCCTGCTCCCAAATTAAATATACACTTGGTCGTCGACTTACGACCTATGTATCTTGTGACATGAAAAAAATGATTACTAAATTAATAATAAATTTTTAAAAATAAATTATAAAGATGAAAAAAAGATTAGAAAGTTTAAAAAATACTGTTAATAAATATATGGGAGACATATGAGCTGTCAGTCAGAACGGAAGTCGGTCGTAAGTCGACGACCACGTGTATACAATTCAGTAATAGACTCGCCACGTGTATACAATTCAGTAATAGACTCGCCTCTTACTGGCTCAATCCGACATATAACTTAGATTAAGCAATCGAAGCTATGAATAATATCCCTTCATAGTCCGTGTAGGCAGGTTAACTGACATAAGTAAAACGTGTGGTATAGAGACTCGTGATGCGATGAATGACCGTAGTAACAACTGCGTTCTGCAGGCCAATGAATGGATTTCACGTAGGAGGCACAGGACCTCCCACGGAGCTGCTCGGTATTTAAATCCTGAGCTGTCTGTATGGAACGTGAGACCGATAGGTAGACACAGCCTCAGCGGCTGTTGTCCCCGTTTCTTGGCCTGTCATTCTCTTTTCAAAGTCTGCACTCAACAGCAAATGTACATCGGCCCGGCTGAGGATTGTCCATCGTAGTGGCATTGTACGTATGGGCAACGTTTGCTATATGCAAGTCCATCACTTGCGAGATTCCTCGTATGGGTCAGCAAGGATCCAGTCTTGCCCTTAACGCCGTTCTCAGAGAAAAAAAGACGCTATTTATGTATATCATAACACAAAAATAGATATTTGGAAAGGTTCATGGCATATAAAAAAAACTGTGGTCTGTAGTCCGCAAGCGAACTATACCGACCGAGCGACCGCCGCTTGTCGGCGAAGTTAGTGCCAATTTTAGCGGATAGAGGGTGTCGCGTGGTCAGCGTAACAGATCCCCACGGCGGTTAATCTCAGTTTTCTAGACCGGAGCCGCGTTTTCCTTTTAACAGCTCCTCAATTATCCTCATGAGGCTGAGTGGACCCATCTGGGAGCACCGGGAATCGAACTGTGAACCTCTGGATCTGTAGGCAGGAACTCTGAACACTAGACCACAGAGGCGGTCGGTTCGTGGCATATAACTTGCTGAAAAGTTAAGTGCTTCGTTGCAACATTCAATGCGAAAGACTGTTTATCAAGGGAGAATGTTGTCAGCGATGAAAGAAAGATGGCGACAGAATAGATCTCACAGAAGAATAATGGAAACGGAACTAAATGAAGACATCGCTCGCCTCAGTTAGATGCAATTATGTAACAACGGAGAAGCAGGGGAAGTGGAAGAACTCAAATAACTCAAAGTACTAGCAGAGTCTACACGGTTAGAACTGTTAGCTCCTCGCCCTAGACCATACGAATGTTCTTAAATTGAGAGGTACTCATTTCTAATGGCTCTTCCAGCCCATTTAGGGCCGTGGCCTCTCACTAAGTTCCGTAATCATTTTTCAAAGACGGTAGGTCTCCTTGGACGAGTGATCAGTTCGTTGCAAGACCGCTACCTACACACAGAACAATAAAAACACAGAATAACCCCACACACAGACATCCATGCCTTAAGTCGGATTCGAACCCACGATACCAGCGTCCAAGCGAACGAAAACAGTCCATGCCTTAGAACAGGCACTCACTAATTCCCTTAAAATTATTATTTGATAATTATTTTCTGTCATTCGAGGCAACAGAACGCGTTTGAAGTAACCAGCATTGTACGATGTACGTGAGGAGAGAGAGACGCATAGATTACACGCTTTCATCAGGATTCGTTCTAAGGAACATGACATAGAAAGGAATGCTGCTGAATCATCGGGAAAGACTTCAGGGAAAAATAGTTTTTTCTCTCTTTGTAATTCCAAGCCATGAGCGTTTCTATCTTTGATCACTTGTTCCGACCTCCCCCTACTTTCTTAGCAAGATAATTCACTCTGTATCTATTTTGGAAGCCGCCCCAGGCAATAACAACACGTTGGATCGCAAGACGAACCAAAGAGACATTACAAGTTCGGTTAGTCGTCCACTCGCAACTCATAGTTTACTAAACTCTTTAAATTACACCCCACATCTAGAAACCAGATGAGTAACCGACATCACACAGAGCAGAAAGGCAAAATAAACTGGTACCACCCTTTCTATGCTCTCAAAATTTATAATCTGCGATGAAAGGTAAACAGAATCTTCTTCCAAAACGTACATCTGCAGAAACCTGGCAATGAGCACGATATAAGAATATTTAAATTTAAAATGAAATCCGGTCTAAAAATATCTGCTCCTTACCAAAGCTTCCGTCCCGTCCTTACGTTAGTTGCAATGACAAGTTTCAGAATTTGAAGAACCCCTTTTAAAAATAATTGTTTTGTCCCCAAATTCTCCAAAATACCCAGTGTGAAAAATCATAAGCAAAGCCAGAATTCGTTTTTACTGAGACAGAAGCAAATAAACTTGACGATTTGCTTCTTACTTTGATTACACTTGGACCTTAAAGATGGAGGCAGTACATTCCTCCGAAACGTCGCTGGAATTTTACCCAACTATACAGCGTTAAATCTCAGAAGCCAGAACTCACCTCTCTGAGGGAATCATATCCAACATTACATAAAATATTCATGTCGAAGCGTAGGCAGTGCCACAAAGCAACTGAAGAAATTACGTGAAAGTTGACAAAATCATTTTGTTAATATAAAACGTCACAAATTAAAAGCAGAAAATTTCAGAAGTACATCGGCTTTGTCTGAATCTCTGTATTAAAATCCTTTACCAAATTTAGATAATAGGCCTAGCGAGGGAAAGTTTTAATAATAAATTGACCATTTTCAGAGAATAGCATGATGGGAGTGACTGTCCACTATGTAAGGGACAGAAACAGAATTTGAAGAAAGCAGTCTTCTGGGATGTAGCACCGCGTAAATATTATGTTAACCGATGTTTCGGAGGAATGTATCGCCTCAATCTTCAGGGTAGAAGGAAAAAGAAGATCCGCGAGCGAGAAACCAGCGTGAGCAGGTGCTGACGGACTAGTTAGTTAGTCTGTCAGCACCTGCTCACGCTGGTTCCTCGCTCGCGGATTTTCCTGCATTCTTCATAATCATCGCCCTTAAAACCTCAAATCTTACGTAGAAGCCGAATTTATTTTAACCCTCAGTTTTAAACCGCTATAACCTGACTATAGGACGTTATTCCTCCAAGCACTGAATTTTGAGTAGCATTTTAAACATAAGCAAATAAAAGCCAGTTTATAAAAATATTATTATTACACTTACTTCAGTTACTATTTTTGTCAATCTTGATGTGTAAGACGTACAATTTATTTGCTCGGACCCTCTTTCTGAATTCTGAACTTTCACAAATTTATCCACATTAACGCTCTGGCTTTCGTCGTTTTCACAACACATATCCCCGCCCAGCTGGCGTGTCATTCATACTAGCTACTAAGTCACAACCTCCATCCCATTTGGAACTGTTCCATAAGTGTTTTCTCTCCCCTGCGGCTATGCGAAGCACCGTGCCTATCGAATTTTCAAAGGAGAAAATTAGATACGTTATTTGACAAAAGGCACGCCTGTCAAACACCAATATCACAGCCACAGATACCCACAGCACTAAGTCTCTTAATTGCAGGCTGCTGTAACACTATAACCTTATCGTTTATTTTAATAATTATTCCCTCACTTATTCGCTTTTATCGCAAGTAAGCAAGATGCAAAGGGCCACGCCATAGCTCAAGCGGTTAATCGCTGGCTTCCCACCGCGGCGGCCCGGGTTCGATCCCGGGTCTGGTCAAGTGGGATTTGTTGTGGACACAGTGGCGCTGGGGCACGTTTTCTCCGAGTACTTCGGTTTCCCCTGCCAATCTTCATTCCACCAATTGCTCCACAATCACCCTCACCTATCATCTGGGGCTGGTACAATAGGCCAGAAGTGGCCGCAGTACAAGGGACTTAGTCCACTAGCAATAAAAAAGAAGCAGTGTGCAAACAAACAGCTCGGTCCATACCCGCGGAATGATTCCCGTTCAGGAATGCCTCGTAAATTCTTGCTAAATAAATATATATAAAATTAGCACAACCAGAGGTTACAGTAGCTCCTTATCCAGAACACATTTGATATGAATTACAAATAAAAACGCTCATTCAATTGGGTTAAGGAGCCTTCACACTTTTTTCATCCCTGTAACAGGTCGTGAAGGTCCATAGGGTTGTAAGACGTTGAGGGTCCCACATTATCTAGACAATCGGCTCAAAGATGGCGGTAAGGTTGTCAGCCTTACTCGCCGGCCGCGCTTTACTTCACAGGAAAACTATTTAATTAATTCCCGGTACTCATTTCTTTTAGAGGCTGAGTCGACCCCAAGACCATACTGCGGCTGGAAGGATTAGGTCAACTGAAAAAAATCAAATGACCTAATCGGGACTTGAACCCGCGACATCCCGGCTTGTAGCATAGTACCTCAACCAACTACGCTACCGCGTCCCCGAGCCTTCGCAAACAAAATTCTTATACGCTTCTATTCAAAATTTCTGTTTAGAATCGTGGAGTGCAGACAAGATGTTCAGATTGGTGTGTCGTGGTCCTCTTCAGTTTAGATGAGAATATGTTGGGATACTGCACTAGAACAGCAAAGGCCTTACGTATAGACTCATCTATCTATCTATCTATCTATCTATCTATCTATCTATCTATCTATCTGTCTGTCTGTCTGTCTGTCTGTCTGTCTGTGTCTGTCTGTCTGCGTCTGTCTGTCTATCTGTGTCTGTCTGTCTGTGTCTGTCTGTCTATCTGTCTGTCTGTCTAACTATCTATCTATGGCTCTGCAGCCCTTTGTTGAACGTTGACCGCTTTTTCAGTTTCATGATCTTTTACACAGTTGGTAGGAACCCTTGGACTGGAGATCAGCTCGTTGCAAGGCCTTTACCTGCACAGGGGATAGCACAAAAACAGAATAAACACACAGACATCTATGCCTCAAGTGGGATACGAACCAACGGTCCCAGTGTTTGAGTGGACGAAGAAAATTAATATGTTAGACAGCGCGGTCACTATGATCGGCTTAACTGTAGACTATTACATTTATCTCGTCTATGGTACATCCTCTCTATAGTAGGACGGGAATATACAAGCTTGAGGTGCCCATAGACAAACATGACGATGAAGTAAACAACCACTTAAAATTTTCAAAAGCAGCAGCGTAAACTGTGAAAAAATTTATTTCATATCGACGCGTGTTGGAACAGTTTGTAAAGGGGAATATTTGAACCTAGAACAGAGGCAGTAATAGAAGGTTGGAGAAAATTTCATAATGAGAAACTTCATAGTTCGTACTCCTCGTCACATAAAAATCTGAACGTGGATGACATAAACTTGATACTTTTAAAACGTAAAACAAATTGTATTGGCTGGCACAGGTACAAATGTACTGAGGATTTCTTTCGACAATGTTTTTTAAAACCCGTCAATGGATAAAGTGGCTGGTATATACAGACCAGTTAATGTCACCTTTCATTTCAATTCATTCCCTAAATATAACAAATTCTAATTTTCAGTCTCTAAATAGCAAGGCATGTAAGACATTAAAATTAATTTTACTGTAACTTTCTACGAAGAAACAAAACGATGCCATGTGCAGGGGCCATATAACCCAAACAGTACAGCTTCGCTGGTCGTGGTTCAAGGATAAATAAAAAGATGTTAATATATTTGGTAGTCCACCACTAATTTAGTTTCTATTTGGGAAGGTTAACTCAGTTGTACTACAAGCCAACAGTGCCATTGCACACGCACAGACTTCTTGGACATTTTCTATCGTCTTCTCTTTAAATAAAAAAAGGATGGAGAATATCCAATATTCAGTAATTGTTTTATCACACTGCCGTCAAAAATTTTTCAGATGTTACATGTCGCGGGTTTAAGTCCCGATGAGATCACTGGATTTATTCAATTGACCTAACCCTTCCAGCTGCACTATGATCCTGAGGTCGACTCAGCCCTTAACAGAAATGAGTACCAGGAATTAATTAAATAATTTTCCTGGGCAGTAAAGGGCGGCTGGCG
The DNA here is from genome assembly GCF_002891405.2 of Cryptotermes secundus. NCBI lineage: Eukaryota > Metazoa > Arthropoda > Insecta > Blattodea > Kalotermitidae > Cryptotermes > Cryptotermes secundus. The sequence goes on from NW_019720583.1 coordinate 1,379,941, forward strand.
CTAAGGCTGACAACCTTACCGCCAACTTTGAGCCGATTGTCTAGATAATGTGGGACCCTCAACGTCTCACAACCCTATGGGCCTTCACGGCCTGGTACAGAGATAGCTTTACTTTTACATACAATACCGTTGTTCTTCGTGTTCAGGAAAGATACAGAAGTCTCCTTGTTATGAAAGCTTTCAACACTTTATTATATCCTTCAGATAGTAGTAAATTCTGTACATTTTCCTTTTACGGTTTTGTTTAACGGAAAATTATTCTTAACTAAGACGAGGGAGGAACTAAAACTTTTCCCCGTTAATTACACTTTTCTGAAGAGTAAATGCCGTTAGTTCGTCGATAGGCAAATTTATTTCTTCATAGAGAAATATATTGTAACGGATTTGATCAAAACGTTGCCAGGCAACAGCTCTGTAAACAGGGCCCAACATGAAACAATAAGGAGGCTGTTTTTTCACCGCGTCCGCGGTGACGTCACGCAGCGGTGGGTGGTCGTCACGTGATATGTGCTCCCTGTGATGCGTGTCTGTTCCTCGGCTATATAAGTGACAGACTTCGTTCGGTTCAGGGTCGAGTCAGTTCTCGGTAGGAGATAGCCACGGGAAGTCGTGAGTAGTTGAAGAGTACAAGAGATCAGCCTGTGAAGATTTAACGTGTGGTCTGAAGACTTTATGTGTTCTGTAGCACAGTTATATTGGAGTGTGTGATTTAGTGAGACTTGTTCCTGTGTTATAAATCCGTGAAGACTAGTGCAGAGTGCAATGCAGTGAAGTTAAGAGACAAGAAGAGTTTCTATTTAAGTTTCGATGTTCCAGGGCGATTGAACAAGAAATGGCAAGAAGAATTCATAGTGATTTGAAGTGACAGTTTCTGTGTTGAGATTCGTTGCTAGGAGACTATTAGTGGAAACTGAGAAACCTAGTACGTGGGCAACGGTGAACTGTAAATTGTGTAAATCAGCGATAGCACTGAATTGATTGTACTCGTAGTTCTGAGAGATTGTAAGCGAAGTGCCAATAAATCCAATCATCCGAACTGGAACCCGTTATTTTCGTTACGCGTACTCCTCCTACACGTGACAATATGTAAAGACTTCTCGTCAGTTTCCTGCCTACCCTGTCCTCCTCCTCTTCCCTTGTTAACAGCTAGACAGAAGCCTAGACAGGGACAGAGATGCCAGGATTACAATATATATTATATTATTCAGTACACTAAACCAATATTGTGACTTAGAGCATGATTTAAAGCAGTATTTACTTAAATTACTTTCTTTTTAATTAGCTTAGTGGGGGGTGGAGTCCAACTGGGTCCACTCGGCACGGCGGCCACTGATTGGCCTATTGTAGCCTGCCCCGGGTAATTATGATGATGGAGAATTCGGTGGAATGAAGATTGGTAGGGGAAACCGAAGTACTCGGAGAAAACCCGCCTCAGCGCCACTTTGTCCACCACAAATCTCACTTGACCAGACCCGGGATTGAACCCGGGCCGCTGCGGTGGGAAGCCAGCGATTAACCGCTTGAGCTATGGCGCGGCCTACTTACTTACGGAGCTAAGACCTTCTTAAGGAGCGGCCAATTCTACAGGTACTCAAGAATTTCCCAGCATTTTATGGAATCCGAAGGTTCATTACCGTGTTCACAGAGTCAGATCAATTCAATCCACACCATCCCATCCTATCTCTCTAAGACCGATTTTAATATTGTCCACCCACCTACGCCTTGGACTTCCCAGGGGTCTCTCTCCTTCTTGCTTTACCACCAATATCCTATATGGATTACTCTTCTCCCCCATTCGTGCTACATTCCCTGTCCATGTCATCCTCCTTCACTTGATCATTCTAATTATACTTGGAGAAGAGTATATGTTATGAAGTTGAGTGGGTCCCTTGTCATCATGGCATGGCGCGTCCTCAGGTTGCGGATGGAGGAGACGTCCTCCAGGTATGGAGGGAAGCTGCGAATTTATTGAATAAGCAGTCTCGGATAGCCGACAATGAGTGGTCCTCAAGTCTGAGGTTTGGGCGTGGGGCTAAGAACTTCTCACCGTAAAATTAAGCTTGCTACGAAAATTTTAAATGCATTTAAATTGCATAAATTAATTTGTTTTGTGGTGATTAACTTCTAGATTTGAGTCTTCACAAGAGATAACAGTCATATTGTAATGTGACAGCAACGCGGTGCATTTAAAACGTTTAATAAAATTGCATGCATGCCAGTGAAGTAAGCACCCTATAGTTCTAGAGTGCGTTAGGGAACCCATGAATCCCTTGCAGTGAGAACTGAAACCGAGGTTCTGCTCATAAGAAGTGGGAATGTATCGTGATGGATGCGTTTGTGAAATGAAAGTTATATTGGAATTCCACATTTCTGCTTGCCTCTCGTTGATTTAATCTTAATGATATACTGCCTAAAACGAACACATAATTTCTTTCCCCATAGCTAACGCTGGGATTCGCATTCTTTGGAAAACTTTTCTAACCTAGACAGCAAATAATGTACGAAAAGATCAATAATCTAAAATGCAAAATATTCTCACGCAGCGTGACGAATGATAATGGGTTCTGGATGTTATGACTGGATTTATTGAACACTCACAAGTCGTAACTACAAATAATTATAACACTCTAAAGATAACTGTTAACTACTGCACAAAAATAAACTTTTCTATATCATTTTTCACTAACAGTTGCTAGGTAACAGATTTCAACAATGATTATGCATATACAATGTTTTCACTATCCGTTTCCTGGCAACGGATTTTAACACAGAAGCCATAACTATCACGCTCCAGATATCACTGTACTACAGCACGCATACAGGCTTCAAATTAAACGTTAACTCTAATTATAATTAACTTTATTATGTAGCCTCGGCACGGACCTCATAGAAGCACCTTCCTCTATTATTGTACAGAGGTGTTACCATGCAATTGTCTAGCAAACAGTCTCGTCGCGGACCTACAGAAGACACCCGACTCTATGTGCGCGTACTGTTATCGCCTAGTGTTTACAGCTCTGTTGTCTAACAGTGGGCATACCTCACAATATTATAGGAAACATTGGGGTTTTCATGGCTGTTCTTCTAGATCATGACGCCGTGTTGTTGGGTACCAATGTTACAGAGGAACATACTGCCTCCATGTTCAGTGTTGACAACGACAGAGACTGGCTGGATGGCTGTGCAACAGAATTTCACTTTCTCAAGGCTCTGTAAATATGGAGAAAGCTGAAGAGGAAACGATTCCGAAAGAGCTCTGACACTCTCCGCAGTGGCTCGGCCTTCCCTAGGCCATCCGGTTCGGATTCAATATTGATCCTGTTCGCACTCTGTGCAGATCGCATCTCACTCTGTTCCCAGACTGAAAATCCGCTCAACATTTGGAGCCTACGGCTGCATTCTAACTAAGAATTCTTTCTTTGTTCAAGTGCATTTTCGCACGAGCGCCGAAGGTTTGTACCGCTAAAGGAGGGATGTGAAGTACTTGAACAGCGAATTGAGAAAAATCCACTAACACTTAAGTTATTTTAAATAGAACTTCATGATTATTCGTACACCGAATTTCGACTACAGAAACTAAGAAATAATAACATCCGTCACATTCGGAGTTAAAAAAATTGATTATATCTGGAATATGAAGTACAATAGATACCCCTTCCATCAAACATCTAGTACCAGCCGAATTTAACGAATGGTACATTATCTATGTTAGTTTCAAAGGACGACAAGCCTGTTAGAATAAAATCAGAAGGAACAATAGACCAATGACAGAAAGTAAACAAGGAAACCTAAAATATTGTGACATGAAGCCCGGAAGTCGGAATAGTGAACGCAGAATAGACGTTCATTGTTAGGCAAGGACTCTGTAAACACATTACCACGGCAACGAATAAGCAAGTAACAATCGAGTAATTTCCGTTGTTCGCTGGTTAACACCCCACAACTGAACCCTCAGCTAAACTGTAGCGTCAATTGTGTTCAAGATAGGCAAAGAACCACGCATAAACCATTTCGTTTATCGTACCATTGCACGGCAACGGTTGCAGCGCGGAAAACATAGAAAACACAGTCTCTCTATTGTTGAGGTGTGTTTACCGCTAGCACCTGTTTACCGAGCCGTTGCTTAGAAACTGGTTGCATAACCCCGTTCTATTTTTGCTTACGCGTATGTTGCAGGCGTTACGTAGCAACAGCCGCTGTTTACAGAGTCACTGCTTAGCAACGGGTCTATATGGGACAATATGAAGAAGCAAGAAGAAACAGAACTTGCTCTAAGTCGCATCTCAGACAGCGATACATCACGCAAGCAATACTGGGCTTTAGTATGATAATTTATTCGCGCAACATAGCTAGAAGCGGCAATATAAAGTGAAAGCCTTGAAGCGTTGCTTTTGTGGTAGAGGACACTTAAAGTTATGGCCGACTAAAGCTCCGACTGAATGGAGAGGTGTGTTCTGCACATAGAGACAAGAGCATTTTGATATCCCGAGTAAAAGAAGAGCCATTGTGAAACAAGAAATGTAGACAAAAATGTTCTCATGACATTGCCGACAACCGAGCCCCAGTCGACGAATCTATTTAGTGACTGAAGTACTATCACAACTCACTGTATTATTTGTTAGTTAATTTGCAAGCCCATTTCCTTGCATAACAATTTCATCATACAAAAATAAATCTATCCCTGTAACGAACCGGGGTGACTCATAGGCTTGTGAGACTCGAATGTCCCCAAATTTTTCTCTAGACAGTCGACTTACAGATGGCGGTGAGGTTGTCAGCCTTAAGCGTCGGCCGCCCTTTACTCCCAGGGAGAATCTTGTAACTCATTTATGTTAACAGGCTGAGTCGACCCCAGGGTCATAATGCGGCTGGAAGGTTTAGGTAAGGTAAAATTGTCCCTATGAAGGCGTATTGGGGAATGGATGTATAGATCCACATTATTTTGACCTTGACACTAGTTGGAGATGAGTTGTCAGCTTGCCTCGGCCGCTTTACCCCCGGTATTCATTGGACAGGAGGCTGGGTGAGCCTCAGAGCCGGTGTGGACATCGTGGAGAAGAGAAAATTCTTGAACCTACAGGGACTCGAACTCCGAACTCTCGGATGTCCAGCCCGTAGCCAATCGTTATACCGACTGAGCTATCCCAGCTCCTGAAGAATTAGGTCAACTGAAAAATCCACCCACTTCATCGAGAATCGAACCCGTGATCTTCGGGATTGTAGCATAGTGCCTCAACCAACCTCGCCACCGCGTGCCCCAATTTCATCATACAAGTAAATCAAAACTGTGTTACTACAGTAACCATGCTAGGTGGGTCCCTTGTCACAACGGCATGGCGCGTCCTCAGCTTGCGGATGGAGGAGACGCCCTCCAGGTATGGAGGGAAGCTGCGAATATACTGAGTAAGCAGCCGCGGACAGCCGACAATGGGTGGTGCTCCAGATTTGGGGTTGGGCATGGGGATAACAAATCCTCACCGTAAAAAAATAAACTTGTTACGAAAATTCTCTAGAATCCTCGGACCTAAACTGATTCCTTGGATAAACGACGTAAGCTAATGAAAATGGATATGAGATTTGGTACATGTAATGTTCAAGTTTGTACAGGGCAGGTTCGCTCAGGGCAGTGACAGAAGAAACCTTAAAATATAAGTTAGATTTAGCGGGAGTGCAGGAGGTCACGTGGGACGTAGGTGGCATCGCTTATGGGGAGTGCACGTAGAGATGCATATGTTCCTGACCTTGGCACTAATTGGAGGTGAGTGGTCAGCTTCACGGCCCGGCCGTGCTTTACCACGACTACGCTATCCAGGCTATTCATTGCACAGAAGCAAAGTAGCTATTACGTATGGAGAGCATCTGCTGTTTGCTAACTGTTCATTACTATCCTAACACGATCGGTATTAATGATCTTAATAGAACAAAACTGGGCTTTAAAGAAACAAATAGAAGTAACTTATAACGCAATAAAGAACCGGTGTGTACGTCAGATAACTAACCACTTCTTGATAAATGAATAACTGCTGAGCTAGTCTTGAAACCTGCCGCATTTTATGAAGCTGATAGTTCATTACATTCTTCACAACAGCCCGTTACTGGTCCCTGTCCGGGGCCAGATGCCCTGTACATTCCACTCACCTACATCACATGTTGTGGAACAGAGATAATAAGGATGTGAAATTTCTACAGTTACAATTCGCATCTTCAGGGCAACTGCTAGAGGAACAGTTTCAGCACACGTTTCTCAACCCCTCAAAACAGAATTTATGCATTTCCGAACATCTCTATACAAACACAAAGGGAAGCGTTAGTTAGAAGAAACCACACGTACTTAATTGGGATAATCTTTCATTCTGACTCGCGTGAGGGTGAGGGGGGGGGATTATAGCTTGTATCGGTCACAGATATCTCGAAAGATCCACCTGTGCTGTATCAGGATAGGCCACAAAGACGGGGCCGTAAGCAGATTTGAACAAAGCCTCAACTTGTTAGTGGCTAATTATAAAGTGAAAGGGGAACACATTGGAGGTAAGCTGCAGTCTCGTAGTGTCACGACAGAGGCTCTGTTTGAATTACTTAAGGCCCTTTCTGCGAAAATGTTCGGACAGCACCTCCCAAAAGAGAACAAAGATCCTTCCCTGTCCATAGCAGCTAGGGACATTGTCATGCGACTGTCGGAAATGTGCCTTGCACTAATTCACCATCTCTCTGACCATGAGTTAATTAGAGCAGTGATTTTCATTAATGTTGAGGGAAGACATCGCACCACCAGTTAACCGTTTTATTAAAGAGTTTATTTTGGTGGAGGGACCTTCTCTGTGGTCTTGTGGTCAGAGTTACTGGCTACAGATCCAGAGGTACCGGGTTCGATTCCCAGTGCCATCAGATTTTCTGAGAAGTAGTGGGTCTGGAAAGGGGTCCACTCAGCCTCGTGAGTATAATTGAGGAGCCGCTATTTCCTTGAAATAGCGGCTCCGGTCTAGAAAACCGAAATTAACGGCCGTAGGGATCCGTTGCGCTGACCACGTGACACCCTCTATCCGCTAAAGATGGCACCAACTTCGCCGACAAGCGGCAATCGCTCAGTAAGTATAGTTCGCTTGCGGACTATAGGCCACGGAGTTTTGTTGATGTGCAGGATAATGAAAGTGAGGAAATAAGTATATAAGACAGGGAAATGTAAAAGGAAAAAGGGGCAAATAGGTATGGAATCGGAAGGTAAAAATAAACGGAAATGTACTAAATATAATAGTAAATAAATAAATATTTAACAAAAATCATTATCGAAGAAATAAATATATTGACAAAAGACATCCCAGCTAAAACACATCTCTTTGACGTTCTAAAATTCCTGCCATTTCATAATTCCAATTCCAAATTTGGTTGGAACAAATAATATTACTTCTAATAATGTGCGAAGCCGGATTTCAATATGCGGATCCACATTTCAATCAATTTTTCGTCAGCGCGTCGCCATCTGTATTACCACTAAAATTAAAATTTAAACAGTCTTTAAATAGCTCTACCGGTTACAGCGCACGATCTAAAATGTCGTTAAAATATTCCAGGCGCGTGCGTTTGGGACAAAACGTAAGCGTATGAAAGTCCACGAACATCAGTTGCAATGGGAATCGATCCGGTTTCTCTCCGAATTCGGGTTTGGAATGTCCCCCCCCCCGCCAGAATCTGGCAAAGTAAATCTGTGCTGTAATTCTAGTAAAGAGTGTGGTATGATTACAAAGGATTTCACAATGCAAAAGATACTAAACAAAGAACCTTGAACATTTGCTTCCCTCAAGTACAATTTGTCTCCCTTCTATTGAATTAATGATAACGTCGACTTTAACACGGAAGGTAACCTGAAAGTAACCGTCCGGAGACATGGGCATTTGGCATCTGGCATCTGCATCGGTATGCCAGTTCTGATGTTGACATATTCTTTACTTGTTTGTCACCTCACTCTTCGCTCACCACGTTCCAAACAAAAGCGTTTGTCCCTGTGGTGAAATTTTCACTTAATCACCAGTCTGTAAGTCTCTAGAGGTGATCATATGATTATAAAACAAGAAGACAGAAAGCTATATATTAAAATTCGATTTGATATGATTCTGTATTTCAGCATCTCCCGTTGCAATTGTTCAACTTAACGTCCAATTTAATAAAATATTTCTAACATATCAAGCAAAATGAAGATGGCCGTTTGGGGCCGAAACATGTTGCGTAAAGGTGTATAATTTTAAACTAAAAATTGAGTGGTGAATGGAAGAGGGTTGCAATATTGACGGACGTTAAATAATGGACGTTAAGTCGATCCGAAATATTTTAACGGCGTCAAGACTTCAGGGACGTAGTAGAGTTAGCCTTCAAATTGCCAGGATTTTAATACATAAACGTAAGAAACGGTAAAGCTATCCTGTAACAGACCATGGAGGCCCATAGGTTTGTGAGACGTTGAGGCTCCCACATTACCTAGACAGTCGGCTCAACAGATGGCGCTAGGTTGTCAGCCTTACTTGTCGGCCACCTTTACCCCCCAGGTACTCATTTCTGTTAGAGGGCTGAGTCGACCCCAGGGCCATAGGTTAAAGGAAATAAAACGGACGAGCTTAGGTGAGGTACTGCGAGATTACTCAGAGCACCTGAAGGGATGTGCCCACTTGGGAGAACTGGAAGTAGATGAGAATAAAAACATGAAAACTTATGGGGGAATGGATGTATAGATCCACATTATCTTGTCCTCGGCACTAGTTAAAGGTGAGTGGTCAGCTTCATGCCCCGACCGCTTTACCTCCGGGGAAGAAGCACCCCGGTACCCATTGCATAGGAGGTTGGGTGGGAATAGACAAGAGAATAATATTAATAAGCATCTTGAAGAAACACGGTGCAGGGATGTGGGCTGGATTCATTACGCTGAGGAGGGCTGTTGTCAACATGGCACTCGACTTTGGAGTTGCACAAAAGGGGCGAAATTCTTTGGCTACCTATGCGACTCTCAGCTTTTCACGGAGGATTCTGCTTAATGCGGTTTGTACTATATACATAAATTAGTTCATGTGAAGGTGTACTGTCATTAACTAAAACTAAATAAACTAAACACCGTGGCCCGTAGTCCGCAAGCGAACTATACCGACCGAGCGACCGCCGCTTGTCCACCAACTTAGAGCCAACTTTTGCAGATAGAGGGTGTCACGTGGTCAGCGCAACGGTTCCCTACGGCCGTTAATTTCGGTTTTCTAGACCGGAGCCGCTATTTCCTTGAAATAGCTCCTCAATTTTACTCACGAGGCTGAGTGGACCCCGTTCTAGACCCACTACTTCTCAGAAAATCTGGTGGCACTGGGAATCGAACCCGGTACTTTTGAATCTGTAGCCAGGAACTCTGACCACTAGACCACAGAGGCGGTCTATTGTGATGAACACTGTGTTGTAGTTGATAGGTCCTGGTTTAAATGAGTAGCCCTCTTTCGGAATGCGCAGATGTGATTATGAGAATGATCAACACAAGAAATGTTTCAAATCATGTTCGCAAATTTCTTAAGTAGGGATATGGGATATTACATTTTGCGCTAACGCTCGGTTTCTTGGGAAGAAATACGTTTTATTGTAGGACTATATTTTGACAAGTGTGGACAGAGAAGGCATGAACAAATGTACCACGTTCGCAGCCAGCAGATAGGCGGGCAGACTGGTGGGGAAGACCGGAGGGACAGTGCACAGAACAGGAACCTTGAGGTGTGTTCAACAGAACCCTCAGCTTCTATCACGAAACAGGAAAAACATAAACACATTCACAAATAGATCTGTACAGAATCCAACTGGAGGTTTCCGTAATACTTCACATTGTATGTAGCTTAAAAACTCATATCCTGGCTGTGAGGCATGTGAATCATCTGGCACGACATATATAGCTCTCCGTCTCTCAGGTGCTGGGTTCACACGATGTTGTAACTCTGTTTTTATTATTATTATTCAAATAACATACATTTATTCGTTTTTGTATTTTGTTTGTGCGAGATTGGTTTATCTTTCTTCACTCATGCTGACTTTGTAATTGGCTTTTGGGCTTTTAAGTTTACATTTAAATAAATCAGAATTGACATGAACTGTTAAATAATTACTAATTTAATATAAATTATCCTCTGCATCTCTGAGCTCTTATTCACTCACTCACTCGTGGAGCTGAACCCTTCTTTGAGAAGCCGCCAATTGTGGAGCCAAGAACTTCCCAGCATTTTAGGGTACCCAAAATGTGGGAGAAGAGGCATGCGTATAGGATATTGGTGGGAAAGCCGGAAGGAAGGAGACCACTGGGAAGACCAAGGCGTAAGCGGGTGAACAATATTAAAATTGATCTTGGAGAAATAGGATGGGATGGTATGGATTTGGTTGAACTGGCTCAGGACAGGAACCAATGGAGGACTCTTGTGAATACGGTAATGAACCTTCGGGTTCCATAAATGCTGGGAAGTTCTTGAGTAGCTGCACAACTGGCGACTTCTCAAGAAGGGCTCAGCTACCTGAGTGAGTGAGTGTACGTTCTCACAAATCTTCTTTGTTTCTTGTAAAACTTGGACCATTTCAGAAGAGATGCAAAACTGTATATAGGAATCCACACGAACAGAAATGCCGTCCTGAAAATCACTGTGAATGGAAAACTGCAGTTGATCGGACCAACGTACTATGGAAATTGGACATTAAGGGAAACGCGGCCCCTGTCAGCACTCATCTTAGTTTGGCTATGTCGCGCGTTCCTTCACTACACACAAAAGAGACCTGCACAATAACACTGTATAAACATATAAGAAACTGCTACAAGAGCATTCGTCTTTATGGTAATCTATAAGCCAGAAAACTGGTTTTGGGGGTCATTACAGCCCTTTCCCAAACAAAAATAGATCTATTGGTGTTGAGGCCAGAAATTATTTTCGTTTGTACATGAATTTAAAACGGCCAGTGCATGAAACGAAATCTATCTCTTTAAAGAACCGGATATAAGAGCATAACCGCAGCTGGCAAGGGATTTCCGTGTATAGAGAATGTCTCATTATTATAAGCCACACACTACATATCGGTTTCAGAGCATTTACATAAGCATAACCGTTCGTAAAAAACACACCCTACGTACATTTTTCACGAAGTTACAAGCTTTACAAAATAGTGGAGCCTGCCGTCACATTCTAAAGACCGAAGTTCCTGGAGCATTCATTGTTGTATCGCGTGGCTATCACAGAAGTTTATTTGGTGCTGAACGTTGTGTTGATGTTCACAGTACCGCAGACTTCTATTATTGCTAGTGGGGTGGGACTAAGTCCATTGTACTGCGGCCACTTCTGGCCTATTGTACCAGCCCCAGATGATAGGTGAGGGTGATTGTGGAGCAATTGGTGGAATGAAGATTGGCAGGGGAAACCGAGGTACTCGGAGAAAACCTGTCCCAGCGTCACTTTGTCTACCACAAATCCCACTTGACCAGACATGAAATCGAACCAGGGCCGCCGCGGTGGGAAGCCAGCGACTAACCGCTTGAGCTATGGCGCGGCCCCTAGCACGCAGACTTACTCCGAATACGTGATGTAGGTGTTACATTTCGAGTGAGTCTGAAGAAATATAAGCTTGGATAAGCACGTTACGTGCCGATCTCCCAAGGAAAGTGATTACACATTTCCTGAATTAGTGGACAGACAACTTGCGCTTGGGGAGTGCAAGGGAAGTGCAACCCGAAGTTTACAGAGCAGAAGTCATACTCAGGGACGAGTCATGTTTCACTGCGAGGTCAGACGAAAATTCTCACCCGGTTCGATCACATCGTGAACAACGACAGTTTCCCATCAGCACGTGTGCTGGAATTTTAGGTGATTGCTTCACTTTACCGACACAATTTGGTAGAAGCATTGGACTACTGGAAGATGGCCATGTTAGGTGGGTCCCTTGTCACCACGACATGGCGCGCCCTCGGGTTGCGAATGGAGGAGGCGCCCTCCAGGTATAGAGGGAAGCTGCGAATATACTGAACAAACAGTCGTGGACGATCGACAAGGGGTGATCCTCCAGCTTGGGGGGTTGGGCATGGGGCTATCAATTCCTTGTCGTAAAAAATAACCTTGTTACGAAAATGTACACGAAGGCTCGAACCGGGACGGATCATGTGGTAACATGTACTCTTCTCCAAGTATAATTAGAATAATCAAGTCAAGGAGGATGACGTGGACAGGACATGTAGCACCAATGGGAGCAAAGAGGAAAGCATATAGAATATGATGGGAAAGACAGAAGGAAAGAATCACTGGGAAGAACAAGGCGTAGATGGGTGGACAATATTAAAATGGATCTTAGAGAGATAGGATGGAATGGTATGGATTGGATTGATCTGGCTCAGGATAGGGACCAGTGGAGGGCTCTTGTGAACACGGTAATGAACCTTCGGGTTCCATAAAATGCTGAGAAGTTCTTGTGTAGCTGCAGAATTGTCGGCTCCTCAAGAAGGGTTCAGCTCCATGAGTAATTAAGTATTGGAAGACCTGTCCTTCAAAGCACGTCTTCACATGTCTTCCGTCACACTGCAGTCGTGAATTGCATCAACGGCTGGATTTGTCGCGGGTGTCAAGCTCCAGGTTCGTGGCCTTCATGCTCACCAGACTTCAATCCCCTGGTTATTTCTTTATGAGGATACCCCAAACCAAGATCTACGTCACTCAAATCGATACTAGAGAGGAACTGTGGCGTCATGTTGAACAGCCTTCAAGATCACACTCCGAATTTTTCGAAAGATTTCTTTCCTCACGCTGAGGTGAACTGCGTGTTTGTCAATATGGAGACCATTTCGAACATCTCTTGTAAGAAGGTAAAAATAGAGAGGTTATTCATGTAGCTCGTTTGTTTGTTTTTTCATATACACACATCCTGTTGCACTCAGAATTATATAAGGCGTGACCATGAGAAAAGCAGGCCCTCAGCGAACACACTGATACGAACTTTCTCCCTTAATTTTCCGTGCAGAAAGAACCCCGTAAAATGTGACACGTAGCAATATCACATACTCTATATATACACCAAAGTAAACTATGAGTTGTGGTGTCAAAAATTAATATAGTTCATATTTGTTCTAATATAGTTTCGTAAGTTAGACACATAGGTTTTCAATAAAAATGCGCCACACGTGAATATCCGAAACCACGGCCAAATATTACGTTAGAGAAAGAATAAACCTCAATAAATCTTTCTGTTCTGTGCTACATCGATCTCGGAAATCGTAACCAACAGACGTTGTTTGGTAAGGCCGCCATCTGTGAGCCGATTGTCTGGAGCAAATGTGGGGAGCCTCGACATCTCACAAACCTATGGGCCTTCATGGCCTGTTACAGAGGTAGCTTTACCTTTTTCTCTTTACTTTCGTGACACGGAATATTTTAAAAATATGTTCTCAGGTTTAGATCTAACGGTTACTAAGCATCTCTGTCGGTAGTGTTACGAGAAATATAAAATGTAACTTGATGTTTGCATAATGTCTTGATTTCATGTGAGGTATATTTTCATAGCGATGGACCTCGCAGTTACATCTGACCTGTAGACTTCGTCAGCAGGTGTGGAAGAGTGGGAAGTGTTTCAGGCTGACATGTCTCTCTTCCATCCACCAATCCACTCACAACAATCTAGCGTAGGAATAAACACGACAACGCTAACGTTCATTACTGCTCTTGTCTACACATTTTCGCTTTCAAGAAAATCGTAGACAATGAAAAAAAGAGCAAACCTGTTTGTTACTAACAGGCTCATCCATTATCTTTGGTGTTACTATACTTGTATTACTATTAAACAAAAAAATCTCTGTGGTTTTAGTCCGCAAGCGAAATGTATCGACCGAGCAACCGCCGTTTGTCGGCGAATTAGCGCAAACTTTACCGGAGAGGGTGTTGCATGGTCAGCGCATTCTATGCTTACCTAGCTATTTCATAATTTTCAACGGGTAATTAGGAATTAGCTCGGTTCTTTATTTATTTTCGTGCTGAAACGACAGCCTTGTAGTCAATTACAGGATTAGCACGTACAGAACAGAAATAACAGATTAAATAAAACAACTAATTTCTACATATTAATGGTTCTACAGTTCTTTTTTTTTTGACATTGGCCGATTTTGCAGTTTCTTGATCCATACACAGTCAGTAGGACGCTTTGGACGGGGGATCAACCCGTCGCAAGGCCTCTACCTACATATGAAACAACACAAACATAGAATAAAAGAACACAGACATCCATGTCTTGAGTGGGTTTGAAACCCATGATCCCAGTGTTCGAGTGAGCGAAAACATTTCATTCTTCAGGTCACGCGGCCGCTGTGATCGGCACAACCAATTTCACCTGGTCATTTAAATTAAGATAAGGTCCTTAAGAAGCAGAGATTTACAAATCGCAACGGCATCACAAGCCCATTTAGCTGACGGGCAGTAGGTGCAGGAACAACTGAACATCTGAACAGGAAGGTCAGGTTTTGTGTCGTTATATGCGTCAACGAAGAAGAAAGCATCAAAATGCGAACCCTGCTGCATACTACCTGAAAATTTAAACCTTAATAAGATATTTATTCTAGTAGGTTTGAAACTTCCTTATCATGTGCCCGGTAGCAGGCGTGGAGGTCCCGGAATCTTCGTTCTCTCTTCATAACCACGCCCACAACCGTCACGGGTTCCACCCAGTTCTAAAAGCAATGAAAGCCTTAAGTGGGATTTAGTGTGAGACCAAATCCTAACCTGTGCCAAGTTTCAAACCCCGTTGCATTTCACTGCCGTGCCATTTCAGTATGAAGAGAAAACATGTGAGTACTTTTCATAGGGATTATTGGGTGTTTAGTGCTTGCTACTTCCAGAAGACTTGTAGGTGTTAGGCTGATGTGCTACAAATTACCGGGTGATTCTTTTAAATGACAACCCAATGTTAGGAATGTTAACGACGTCCAATATACATATATACAGCACCGCTGACTATGCGCGAGGTATCCATATTGTTCAGAGATTGAATTATTTCGAAAGGATTGTGGCCCCCACGTTCGCCGGACCTGTCACGACCATAATATATATATTTCGCGTGCCGGAGATCCGGAAGGTATACTTCCATGGAAAACCAACAAGAGTGGGCCGTTGCCTAGGAATGCCTTAAGCAACAAACTCGTTTTCCAGGAGATGAAGGGACAACAGAGGGTTCGTTGCATGAAAGCGGCCGAGACCAAAGGCTCCTACATGTTGCGCGCTATTCCGTCCGAGACCAGGTTATAAAAGTCCAGCTTCGAAGGGCCCACACCCGTGTGGAGGCAGTGTCGAATACCTCCACCGTGACCCTGCGAGTCGTAGGAGGCGACGAAAAGGGAAGTCTCAAATCTGAGACAGTAAAATATGGTCACGAATCCTCAGGGACTCCGACCCGAGAAAGACTGCGCTGGCAAGAGCCAGCAGCATATACAAAATACAGACCCATCCTCCCTTCAGAGAGGACGCCCCACGAAAACAAGACTGTAACTCTCAAACAGCAATAAATATGTGGTCATGAGCCCAAGATGGGGCTCGACACCAAGATTTACTGACTCACTGACCGTCAGTCGCAATGTGACTTCGACTTTGACTTGACTTTACTTGAGCAGACATTTGCAATGTGATTTCGACCAGACAGTTGAGTTGACAGTTGACAGTTGACAGTTGACAGTTGAGTTCTGAAGTTGCCGAGAACAGTTCAGTTTGCATTTGACCGTAGAAGAGTAGTCAGTCTTCAGTTTGGCTTTGGCTGTAGCAGAAGCAGTAATTGTAATACTGCAATTGTGAATAATTGCACTTATAAGTGTAGAAGAGACTGGCCAATAAACACATTCGCCAAATCCGAGACCTAGGTGAATTTACTTGTCGCGTTACATAGGCAACACGCGACATTATAATATGTAGACTACATTAAAGTGACCCACGTAACCTTGACGAAGTGAAAACATATCCCATATCACTGCCAACATTTCAGCTAAGATACTGCAAGCAGTGGCTATGAATATGTTTCGTGGTGCTTGTCCACGTACGGAACCTACTGGTACACACCCTCAGAATTCGTTAACAGTCAACAAAAATGTAAAATGTCTTCTGCGCTTAACTAATAAAGCACTACGCTATGAAGGCGTATGGAGGATTGGATGTCTAGATCCATGTTTTCTTGACCTCGGCACTAGCTGCAGGTGAGTGGTCAGCTTCACGCCCCTGCCGCTTTACACCCGGGGAAACTGTACCCGGTACCCATTTCATAGGAGGCTGGGTGGGTCTCAGATTCGATATGGGTGCTGTGAAGAACACAAAAACTTGCAGTGCTGTCGCTGTACCGACTCCTCAGAGCTGTTGCTAAAAGAAGTACTGTAAACATCTTACTCTGAATTGGGTTTTCATTTAGGAAGTCAGCCCACTGCACACACGGGTACACAGGACGTCCTCGTCTCTCTAATACATGACGTTTCTTGCATTCCTAACATCGGGTTCCCGCTCTGCAGCCTCATAAAGCTACCGAAGCCTATTTTATAGGTTCATGTGGAGGAACGCTAAAAATAAATTGCCAAGATATACGGCGCCAATGAACCCGGACGTGCGAGTGGTCATATACTGCGCTGTGCGCTATATAAGAGAAAGTTGTCCCTGTGATTAACTAATTAAACATTACGTCATGAAGGCGTATGTGGGAGTGAAGGTATAGATCCAATTCTTTTGGCCTCGGCATTAGTTGGAGGTGAGTGGTCAGCTTCACGCCCCTGCCGTTTTACCCCAGGAAAAGCCCCCAGTACCCACTGGGTAGGACGCTGGGTGGACGCCAGAGCCGGTCTCGACGACGTGGAGAAAATACAATCCTTGACCTCACCGAGACTCGAAATCAGACCCCTCGGTCGTCCCGCCCGTAGCTGCTAGCAAAGAAATTGTCGTTTTCAATGAGACAGCTTTGCGAAATCTGTACATATTATTCGAAAATTGTGACTTTGGACACGAGGGAGACTTCAGAGGAAACATTAGAACTATCCAGTCGAATGAAAACCTCTTCATGTTGTAACGCACACAGAAGTATTCAGTGTCTGTTTTTCGTCTGGCTCTATCTTGTGGCGTATTTCACACATCCACACCTCCCATTTGAGGGCCTGCTCCAGAAATAGTCCCCACTATCACTAGCGCACTGTTCACCCCTTTTCACTCCCCTACTCTCCGCCTTCGAAGATCTGTTCCTTTTCTCAGTCTGTGTACTCGTGCAGCTGCCTGTGACAGACGCAAGACTTTGCACATGCGCTGTAAGTTGTCGAGATGCTTCCCCGTACACAGACCTGACGCTTCGTCGTAAGGGCGTTGAAACTAGAATTCGTAATTACAGACGCTATTCCCTAAACAACCTATTCAATATTATTTTGTTTACACGAACCAGCAGATTCATCATCCTGATCAAGGGAAGGCCGAAACTGAACCTCATCAACTCAAATTACATGAAAAACAAACTCCGTGGCTTGTAGTCCGCAAGCGAACTATACTGAAAGAGCGACCGCCGCTTGTCGGCGAAGTTAGTATCAACTTCAGTGGATAGAGGGTGTCACGTGGTCAGCGAAACGGATCGCTCGTTTTCTCTCGATTTTCTTGGCCGGAGCCGCTATTTCCTTGAAATAACTCCTCAGTTATCCTCACGAGGCTGAGTGGACCCGTTCCAGACCAGTACTTCTCAGAAAATCTGATAGCGCCGGGAATCGAACCCGGGACCTCTGGATCTGTAACGATAAATTCTAACCACTACACCACAGAGGCGTCATACAGTCAATTTTCCTGAGATACATACTTACAACAGGCCCCGGACGGAACGTCATCAAATAATCATACTTGAAAATAAAACTTTAACACAAAAATAAAAGCATTCCAGTTTCACGACAGCAGTTCTCTGTAAATTTCTCATTAACTCCCACGCATGTTACATCGCCCTTGTCAACTTCTTTGGCTTTATCATCTTAACAATATTTGGAGAAAAGTAGAATCCATGGAACCGCTTTGCTCTCTCCTAGATCCACATGTTTTCCCCCATCACAGCGCTTTCCAAACACTTTCAGCTTTATTCTTAATTCAGAGCGACAGAACATGCTTACGGGGGAGTGGATGTATAAACCCACATTTTCTTGGCCTCGGCACTAGTTGGAGGTGAGTGATCAAACTTCACGCCCCGTTCGCTTTACCCCCGGGGGAAATAGCCCCCGATACTCATAGGAAAGAAGCCCCAGATTCGGTCTGGCCAACGTAGCGAAATAGAATTTCTTACCCACGACCGGGACTCGGAACTCCGAACTCTTGATCGTCCAGCCCCTAACCAGTCGCTATACCGACTGCGCTAACCCGAGACTGTGAACACTGTTCCTTGCTTTGCAAAGAAATGTGTGTTGAAAATTCAAATCTCCCAACAAAAGCAGACGTTGGTTTAGTGGTAAATGAGGAAATTACAGATCTTAGTGCCCCTTACGGCAGTCAAGATGCGGTTACTGGGGATGAACACACTTGTGGCTCGTGTAGTGCAACTTGAATGACCAGGAGATAGAAGGTTGATTGAAAGAGGTCTGGAAGGAGTACGCAGTAATGACATTACGTGAACTTCGCCGGCTAAACATAGGACAACTACAGGATCTTTGCGTTAGCGGTGTCGACTATTCCGGTTGCATAAATGTAGGAGAGAGAAAACGTTACTTTTTTTTAATTCGCTTAGTGGGGGTGGAGTCCAGTTGGGTCCACTCGGCATGGCGGCCACTGATTGGCCTGTTGTACCTGCCCCGGGTGATTATGATGATGGAGAATTTGGTGGAATGAAGATTGGCAGGGGAAACCGAAGTACTCGGAGAAAATCTACCGCAGCGCCACTTTGTTCACCACAAATCCCACTTGACCAGATCCAGGTTTGAACCCGGGCCGTCACGGTGGTAAGCCAGTGACTAACCGCTTGTGCTATGGCGCGGCCTAAACGTTAGTTACTTAATTATCGATTTGTGGGTGTCTAGAGACGGAGGGATAGGGAAACGCACGCAAAATGGGTGCCACAAGGGATACTCCTCCTGAAGACGAAGATTGGATTCTGTGATGATGACAGCATTCGGCTGCTGCCTCAGCACGCCTTCAATTATGTGGGCTGTCATAAAATGCGACACAAAACCAAAAAAAGCTCTTCAGTTTGATGACGTTCTAGAAACACCGTTAAGAGGAAACTATGCAGATACAAGAACCGCCGCTGAAGTGACACAGAAGTCCAGCAGTTCCCTGCGAGCCTCCCCGTTCGCGTTGTAACCATATCCTCTGCAAGTGCAAACAGTGGGATCCTTGTTTTATTTAATGATACTCTTTCAGTTCCATACGTTATGCCATTTAGTGAGCAGGAGACTGCAAACAGCAGATCACAGCGACCGCACGGCCTAAGGCATGAACCATCCTCGCCCGCTCGAACACTGAGATCATGGGTTCGTATCCCACTCAAGGCATGGATGTCTGTATTGTGTGCGTTTATTCTGTTTGTGTTGTTCTGTGTGTAAGTAGCGGCCTTTCGGTGGACTGATCACTCGGCTAAGGAGTCCTACCGACTGTGTATAGATCAAGAAAGTGAAACAGAGGCCCATGTCCACATGGGCTGTAGATAGACAGACAGATAGATAGAGAGATAGACAGATTTCTTTTTTAATGAAGGTAAATGACATATATTTAAATGTGTACTGAATTTTACGTGCAGTTGATGTATACAGTAGTATTAGATCTGTTTGTTGAGTATAATTCGTCGCTCTTCAACCTTTCCAAGTATGTGTTTGTGTAGCCAGTACCTCTCGAACGCCTCGACGCCATCTTGCCATATGCTGTAGTGCAGTTCTAGACTTAGTCGGAATTGCAGCCTTATATGGCACATGCGTTGGCAGTCTCGTGGTTTTTCGTGGGTGTTCTTCGTTGCTATATATGTTTTGTATATGGTGGCCTTGGCTAGGACTATTAAGTAATTGGCAAGTTGCTGGGGTGTGGTTAGATAATTTTTTTTTATTTTAGATGGACGGACGGACGGACGGACGGACGGACAGACAGACCGATAGATTTCAAACAACGAGACGGAAACTGTGCGCAAGGAAATTGCCTATTTTAAAGTAAATACGAAGGGGGACCCAAAAATAACCGGAACCGACCTGTTGCGCGCGCATGCTTTGTAGTTACGAGTTGTGCTGCTAGGTGGTGGTAGCTGGGGGTCTCCCGCGACTGTTAGTGAGCTGGCGTCAGTCTGAGTTAAGTGGCTTGTCTGTGGTGCTCTGTTGTGTGCGTTCCTGTTTCAACCCTTTGGCGATTAGTGAGATGGCCGACCGGAAGGAACAAAGAGTGTGCGTGAAATTTTGCTTTCTGTTAGGGGAAACTGCAGCCGATACTGTTGGGATGCTTCGGCAAGCCTTTAATAATGATGCTTTGGGGAAATCACAGGTCTACGAGTGGTTTTCCCGTTTCAAATCTGGCAACATGTCAACAGAAGACATGCCACGCCCCGGGCGTCCTTCGACAGGAAGAAATGACGAAAACATTGCCAAAATCAAACGTGCAATTGATGAAGATCGTCGAAAGACCATTGACCAACTTTCTGAGGAAACGAACATCTCATGGAGCACGGTCCAGCGAATTTTAACCGAAGGTTTGCACATGAGACGGGTGTCTGCAAAATTTGTTCCTCGCTTGCTCGGAGATGACCAAAGAGAAAACCGCGTGAATGTTTGCCGCGACTTGAAGAGTGAAGTGCAGAACGATCCAGAATTTCTTAAAAGAATTGTGACTGGCGATGAGTCTTGGTGCTACGGGTATGATCCAGAATCAAAGCAATCATCAAGCCAGTGGAAAACTCCAACTTCACCACGACCGAAGAAAGCGCGTCAAGTGCGATCCAATGTGAAAACAATGTTGATTTGTTTTTTTTATGTGAATGGCATTGTCCACAAAGAGTTCGTTCCGCCAGGACAAACAGTGAACCAACATTTTCACCTGGATGTGTTACGAAGATTACGAGAGAGTGTGCGATGAAAACGGTCTGAAATGTGGAGAAATGGGAAATTGTTGCTTCACCACGACAATGCTCCAGCCCACACAGCTTTGACGGTCCGACAATTTGTGACAAGCAACAACATGGTGATTGTTCCTCATCCACCTTACTCACCCGACCTGGCTCCGTCGGACTTTTTTTTGTTTCCACGGATGAAGAGAAGTCTGAAAGGAAAGCGATTCCGTGATGTGGATGAAGTCAAAGAAAACACGCTGAAGGCTTTGAACAGTATCCAGCCTCAAGAATTCCAGCACTGTTTTGAGCAGTGGCAAAAGCGTTGGGACAAGTGCATTAATGCACATGGACAATACTTTGAAGGGGACTAATATACAGTTCAATAAAAATGCAAAAATAAAAAATAACAAAAATAAATTCTGGTTATTTATTGGGTCCCCCCTCGTATACCAGTATTTGCTTGGAACGAAAGGAAAATCATGAGAAACCTCTGTCATAGAAGCCCGTTGGTTGACCGAAGTTCAAATATAGAGCCTCAGAAATACAAAGCCGATATAGCGAGACCCTCCTTCAGTTTCTCAATGAGTAGTGACAAGAACTGTCAGAGCCAGTTCGTCCTCAGTGCGAATCCAAATACCTTAACATGAATTGCAGTATGGTGCTGGAACACACGACTGTTACAGCGGCTTAAGGTACGTTACAACTCGAACAAAAATGTCGCCGTCTGTTGCTTGTCCATTCTTTCTCTAACACCTTGCGCGTCCGCAGTCACATTCAGTAGCTGACA
This sequence comes from Cryptotermes secundus, assembly GCF_002891405.2. NCBI lineage: Eukaryota > Metazoa > Arthropoda > Insecta > Blattodea > Kalotermitidae > Cryptotermes > Cryptotermes secundus. Next base: position 1,401,752 of record NW_019720583.1, read on the forward strand.
GACAGAGACGGGGAGACTCGGTTTTATATCCGCTAGGAAAGAATAAAACTATTCATTGTATGAAAGCAGTGAACAACACAGAATAAATTTTTACAATATATTTTAATTGAAACATTGTTGTAACTTCAAGTAAAGTGATTAGTTGGCCGCGCCATAGCTCCAGCGGTTAGTCGCTGGCGTCCCACCGCGGCGATCTGGTCTAGTGGTATTTGTGGTGGACAAAGTGGCGCTGGGGCAGGTTTTCTCCGAGTACTTCGGTTTCCCCTGCCAATCTTCATTCCACCAATTGCTCCACAATCACCCTCACCTATCATCTGGGGCTGGTACAATAGGTCAGAAGTGGCTGCAGTACAAGGGACTTAGTCCCACCCCACTAGAAATAAGAAAAATTAAAATAGTGATTAATTCAAGGCCTCTCATGACAAATTTAATATAAGTCTGAAAGAGGCACCGAACTTCGAGAAATTCTCATTCGGGGAGCCCTGAATTTAATCTCGGCCCAGATACCGGCTATTCAGATCTAGACTTTCGTGGTTATCCTCAGTCCGTCCATGTAGTGCCTTCAGTTGGACAACGACCGCTTTCTTTTACATGACTTTTACTTCAATTAGCTTAACGATATTTCATAAATGAGTAATGGGCAGAGGTAGATAAAAACAAAATATTAAGACTAAGGGCAGCCGCACACCAACTGCGTCAAGACAAGCATCAAAACATGAGACAAAAGACGCAGTCTTGCTTCATTCGTGTTTCGTCAGCATGAAGCTGACAGCAGCATCATGACTCATACCGGTGTGCGGCGGTTTTCATAACCTCACTCGTTTCAACTGTTCTCTTTTCTATGCGTCTTGTCGCAGACATTATGTCTTGACGCATGCCGGTGTGCGGCCTACCTAAGACTGCTACTCTGAGAGAAGTGCAGCATTAAGAAATATGAAACGCATTTAGACAACAACGTAAACAAAGCACGGCCGGCTATGGAGAAAAAAGAAAAAAGTATAAAGTTGAGTGTAAAACAAAAGTTAGAATTGATTGGAAATTTAGAATCAGGAGCAACGGCCGCACACGTTTGTGAGGAATACGGACATCCCCTATCCCAATTACACCCCTTTAAATTAAGATTTCATTCTGCACTGTCGTGACGACACGCGGATACAGGCTAGAATTACGACACACATAGGAACTGACCTGAAATTTAACTCGGAGCAACCAATTAAACGGAGCACGCGGTACCGTAGTTAGTTGAGGGGCTATGCTACATGCCGGAAGTACACGGGTTCGATTCCCAATGAGGTCACTGATTTTGTTTTCAATTGACCTAATCCTTCCAGTCGCACTATGGCCCTGAAATCGACTCAGCCACTGACAGAAATGAGTACCAGGAATCTTCCGGGAGGGTAAAGGGCGGCCGGCGCGTAAGGCTGACACCTGTGAGCCGACTGTCTAGAAGATGTGGAAGCCTCAAACTCTCACAAAACTATGGGCCTTCGAGGCTAGTTACAGGGACAACTTTACTTTTTTCTTTACAAACCAATCAAATTTCAGACAAGATCTCGGCCTTCTCATAAGCGAAGTACATATCCGCACACCATCCCTCCGCGGCCCCCCTCGCCAGAAGCATGATTCTGGTTCTACAGAGAAACCCTACCGAGAAAAGGCAGCGTTGCAATTCTGTCGAGCCCTCATTCATGTGTATCACACATCGCACCTTTCCTAGAAGTCTTGTACACACAGTCACAACCAGTGCAAAAGATACAGGGAATAAACACAAAACAAACCACTGTTCCACTTCTAATCGCACTGCGTGTTGTCACCTTAACTGTTTCCGTTACGCACTGGCTCTACGTTCCTCTTCCCCCACATCGTAAACTACGGCTTTTATTTTAGCAACAAAAAAAATATCGTTTTTATTTTTCTTATTGCTAGTGGGGTGGGACTAAGTCCCTTGTAATGCGGCCACTTCTGGCCTATTGTACCAGCCCTAGATGATAGGTGAGGGTGATTGTGGTGCAATTGGTGGAATGAAGATTGGCAGGGGAAACCGAAGTACTCGGAGAAAACCTGCCCCAGCGCAACATTGTTCACCACAAATCCCACTTGATCAGACCCCGGGATCGAACCCGGGCCGCCGCGGTGGGAAGCCAGCGAGTAACCGCTTGTGCTATGGTGCGGTCTAACCGTGAGATTTGTAAATATATGAGAAGGTGATGATAATTCAATTCAGTTCTTTGTTTATTTACATGCCTATTCAGCAGACCATAGGCCTAATTTTCGTTTACTGCAAAGGAGTTGTTATATTTCTTGATAAATTCGATTTACCGGTAGTTCTGCTGAAACAAACGCTACACTCTCATGTGAGGTCGCAAGATTCAGCTCAATTCTGCACACTTCGTAACAAGGATATGACAGTCCATTACCGCAACTCTTATGTATCGTGATGCGACGCCTGAAAGTCGCAGTCTCTTAGTTTTCTACGTAACGCATACCGAACTGGCTCAGTTACCGCGAAAGCCAAAAAGCTGGCTACCGTTACACCGGAAACAGGAAACAGAACCCTTCCTGAAGGTGTCTTCTAGACCGTACGACACCAGACGATAATAGAAAGAGATTTCACCTGATTATACGAAAATATAATAGGCTTAAACTCTGCGGTGGTCAAGCTTAAGACCGTACAAATGACTAAGCTGCCGTTGTAGCGTAAGATACGTAAGTTGTGCATGATATGCTCTCTAGAGACTGTACTGACAGAGGAATTGTGTGTAGTGCAAAAGTAAGAATTTTCAATAACACGCTATATGTGCGAAATATACACTTCACGAAAAACCAAAAATATTCATAAGAGGCAAACACATCTTCTCAACAGAGAGGATGTTACATAAGGGCTATTACCGCAAGAGTTCAGTTGGAAAAAATCTCTGGTCGTGGGCTCCAAGAGGCATGGCGCCAAGGTGAACTGATTGGCGGTAAACCGCCAGTCGTAAAGTAACTTTGACTTTGACTTTGATTACAGAGGAAACCAGCAGAGCTGAGCGCTGAGGATAGTTCCGGATGCTACAGCCAAGAAGAGTGAATAGAGAATCCGACAGTTGAATACAGAACAGAGAAGCAGAATTTCAAGAACCAACCGGACAGAGAGGGCAGTGAGAAGAATGAGGGATTAGTTCTCAAGGAGTTCAACGTGTGAGCTGTGGGAATCCACTGCAATTTTAATCGAAATATCCAATAAATTCAACGATCAAATCTAGAATCCACAATTATTAGTAATGTGCACCCCCTTACACGCGACACCATCACAAAAAGTTAACATCAAAACTACTGTGTGCAGCCCTTAACACCATATAATTCATATAAATATATTGGCCGTGAATATATTGTGATGTTATACTATTTCTTTCAACTTTGCAACCAACTTTCCTTAATTTGGAAAGAAAATATAAGTAGGTTTATGAGATAACCACACTCTGTGTGTGCCTGAGTATGTCCTCATATCAACTTTCAAATGACGCACTGCATTTTTATGAAACCTGGTGTTTGTATCATGACACCTGAGCCCATTTCAATGGCCTACTTAAAATATTCCTCCCATCAGACTATGTGTCTGAATTTGTATCCCTATATCTTTGCTAGGCAACAGCGCAGTGAAAACTAATACACATGCAACAATACAACAATTGTTGGACACATCGTTTTCTATGCGGCCCGTGTCGTATCAAAGGAAAGTATAAGATTATTTCTTTCAAGAAAATTTTTGTTCACATTAGCGTCCACTTGTCTATAATCCGTCTAAATTACAACACTTTTTATTTTACACTTCAATACACTCTCTAACACTACATGTTTCGGCCTCAAACGGCCATCCTCAGGTGTTTTTCTACATATATTCAATTAATATTGTGTCAAAATTGTGTGGAAACTGCTACACTGTTTCACTGTTCCAAATCATTTTAAAAACCACATGCTGTAGTCTTCTTTTTATTAAAATGAGATAAAATTCTTTTATAATTTGTTACTTATTGTTTTGCTTCACTCAAGATGTCGCAATTTTCATAAAATCTGTAAAAAAAAACACCTGAGTATGGCCGTTTGAGGCCGAAACATGTAGTGTTAGAGTGTGTATTGAAGTGTAAAATAGAAGGTGTTGCAATTTAGACGGATTATAGACAAATGGACGCTAATGTGTACAGAATCATAAATTGTTGTTCATTATTTAGAATTTTGTTTTCGTAAAGAAATGCGAGCCGGTCACGGTAGCCAAGCGGTCTAAGGCATGTACTGTCTTCGCTCTTTCGGAAGCCGGGATCGTGGGTTCGGATCTGTTTCCTGTGAGGTACGAACTGAATTCTTATATATTATTCTTATACACTGCCGGTCACGTTAGCCAAGCGGTCTAAGGCATGCACTGTCTTCGCTCGCTTGGAAACCGGGATCGTGGGTTCGAATCCCACTCAGGGCATGGATGTTAAGTTTGTGTGTGTACGTTTTTCTGTGTTTGTGTACAGGTAGAGGCCTTGCGACGAGCTGATCACCCGCCCAAGGAGTCCAACCGAATGTGTAAGATCTAGAAAAGCCGAACTGAACGGAGAAGTTCATGGAGGTAGGCCTAGGCCCACTGGGGCTGTAGTGCCAAGGGAAAAAAAAAAGAAATGCGAATCTTCACTGAACGTCAGTCTATAAATCGGGCATAAAATTATATTAATTGCAGCCCAATTTCTGCGAACATGCGAAAGGTTGCAATATACATGAACATTTACAACTCGAAATTGTATGAATAAAAACAGAACATTCTCTCTCTGAAGTGAGAACGCGGAATTTTTAGCCACACACCCAACCCTCAAGGTGGAGAACCACCCCTTATCGCCTGTCCGCGACTATTTTATTCAATATATTTGTAGCTACCATCCATAACTGGAGGCCGTCTCATCCATCCAATTTAAAGGATAACCATTTTAAAGAGACACAACTGTGTAATACACATGAATGCAATTTACAAATTAGCGAAAACAACAAGAAGAGACGAAGATCTCTTGTGACGATTCGGTGAAAAGTTGTCGTTTCGGCGTAACGTAAACTCGAATCCTACTGTTTCAAGTCTGCTCCTCTAACGAAGTTACTCAATGTTTCTCTCTCCTAGCTAATTTATAGGTCAATCAATTCTGAAAGTGTTAGCCTGTTCCTGCGCTTATATACAAAAAAGACTTCATTGATCAAGCGCTTCGAAACGTTCCTTATACTTAGGAGAAGTAATTTAAACACGCTCCGAAAACAAAGCCTGCAGGATCCGCGAGGCGGAGTGTACAATCAAACAGAGCTCTGCACAATTTAAATAAAGCGCATACACTCGTTTAAAATAAAATTTATTTGTGCTTTATTTAACTACGCTGTTAACAGCTCAGGTTATACTGCAACGAACTGTAGCATGATTTGTGAACAATGCCGGTCACAGTAGCCGAGCATGAAGTGCTTTCGCTCGCTCGGAAACCAGGATCGTGGATTCGAATCCCACACAAGGCACGGATGTTTGGAATTTGTACGCGTTTATTCTGTGTTTGTGTTACCCTGTGTTTAGGTAGAGGCTGATCACTCGTCCAAAAATGATCAACAGGAGAAAAACAACCTCGACACCGTAGGGTATAAGAGGAACTGATTAAGTAAGTAAATTAGTGAATAATGAGTTGGAAAGCACATAAAACGAAGCGCTCGTTAACTTCATTTGAGGTAAGTTACTGGATTTCTCCGAAGTGGCTGAGTAGAATTACGACAATTTAAAAATATGCCTGTCCTAATAGAAGAAAACAACATTCGTGAAAATAACTAAAAAATAAAGTCGATTTCACTCTTTCCCTAAACATGAAAGCAGATACTATCTATCTATCTATCTATCTATCTATCTATCTATCTATCTATCTATCTATCTATCTATCTATCTATGGCTCTACAGCTCTCTGTTAGGCCTTGGCCGCTTTTGGACGAAAGATCAGCCCATCTCACACACAGGACAGCACAAACACAGAATAAACGCACACAAACAACCATTCCTCGAGTGGGATTCGAACCTACGATCCTAGTGTCTGAGCGAACGAAGAGGGTTCATGCCTCAGACCGCTCAGCCACTGCGATCGGCTACAGACTATAAATACATTAACATAATAATCAGATAAACCGTTGAATGCGACAGTTAACAATAAAAACGTATTTAACCGGCCACATGCTGAACACTGTTTGTATGAGACATATCTGACACGCACGTCTAGTGGTCGGGTTGTTAGTCAGATATTCTAAAAGGTTCCGGGGTCGATCCCAAGCTCCATCAATAACTTTAAATTAAAACACATGTAGAGAATCTATCAGTGTGATGATCGTATTTAAGAAGGGAGCAGAGAAAGCCATCAGAGCAAGACATACACGTCAGGCAGTGGAAAAAGTTACTGCTATTCATACTGCTGCAATAGTTTCTGTTCCCGCGTGTTATTAGCGAGTATAGACGGGGTTTGGATTGGTGAATAGATTTATTGAGCACTTAAAGATCGTAACTACAAATAACTGTAACTCTGTTGCTGATTCTACACTAAGAAACACTTCAGTCTACTTTCACGAGTCGTATCCTAGAAACGGATTTATGGGTCTCAATAACTCCAAATCACACATGAAGTCTTCTTTTCACAGTCTAATACCATTCTTGCCGGTCACGGTAGCCGAGCGGTCTAAGGCATGCACTGTCTTCGCTCGCTCGGAAGCCGGGATCGTGGGTTAGAATCCCACTCAGGGCATGGATGTTTGTGTGCGTTTTTCTGTGTTTGTGTACAGGTAGAGGCCTTGCGACGAGCTGATCACTCGCCCAAGGAGTCCTACCGTATGTGTAAGATCTAGTAAACCGAAGTGAAACGAAGAGTCTCATGGAGGTAGGCCTAGGCCCAAATTGGGGCTGTAGCGCCACAGAAAAAAAATCCATTCTTGTCATTATTCTGCAATTGCCAACTCAATTCATTTCCTCTGTTCTCAAGTTAATGTCGAGGCAGGCTGTGTATATGCAATTTTACAGATTGTTCTTCGACTCATCTTAGTCCACGATTTCATGTGAACTCACAACATGTTTTCACCATATATGGCCCTTGTAAAGTGAATAAAAAGATCTACTTAAATTTCTGTACTGTACTGTAAAACTGTCTAGCACGTGAGGGCTGTACATCCAAAAATGTATTATTTAAAATAAATAAATCGATCCTTGTTAAAATAGTTTTATACATCAAAATAACTTAAGATGATGTGAAATGGGGTATCTTATGGGGTAGTGTTCTCCTTGCTGTGGTCTGTATTTGCATAGACGTGTATTTCATGGATTGTATCTTGATGACGTATTCTCTTGTGCTCTACTATGTTAATACACATATATTGACCACCAGGGCACATGTAACCATGAGATACCATCCACAAAATACAAATCACTACAAGACAACAGAGAAATTGGAAGAACACTATGACATACAACACAAAATTTGCATCATTTTAAACTATTTCACGTATTAAATTATTTTAATAGGATTAATTTTGTTTTTCAAAATAGCGAATTTTTGGAAGCACAGCCCTCACGAGCTAGACATTATTACAGTATAGTACAACAATTTACAACATTCATCATATATACCTGAAGATGACCCTGTGTGGCGCAAACACGTCGCGAGTTCACTTTAAAGCATGGACCATGTAAGTGGCGGCTCGACCAATAAAGTCTGAAGTTTCATGGGAGACTGTATTGCACATGTAACTTATAGCAAGTGGATAATTTGTAACATAAATATCGGTCAAATATACTGTCACGTGTAGGGTGTTACGCGCGACGAAATCATGGCCCCTAATTCGGATGATTGGATTTATTAGCAATTTGGTTACAGTACCTTAATTACAGTCAATACAGGCAACATAGCACTATCGCGGATTTGCACACTTTCCATTTCACCGTTGCACACACACTAGGATTCTTAGTCTTCACTAGTCGTCTCCTGGCAAAGGATCTCAACACAGAAACTGTAAGAGCCTCACTGGATTACACAAAAATAAAGTTTTCAAATCACACTTAGAGTTCCTCACAGGCGGACCTCCTGTATTCTTCTTTGCTCCTGGTTTCAATTTGCTCTGAACTTACAGCTCTCGTTATATTGCCGCCGTACGGACAGCATAGGAAAAACAATTATATTGTTTATGATGCAGACCGCACAGAAATCACGTCACGTGATATCTATCTCGTCAGTTCACTGGTGCGCTGACTCTCGCCTAGCAACGAGCTATAAACATTAGTCCTATTGTTGTAACGCACTCAACTTAAGGTTGTTTACAGGTCGTTGCCTAGAAACGCTCTGGCAATCCAAGTTACAGTATCAACAATTGTCACACATTTTTGGAGCTACGGCCCAGAAGTTTTTTTCTTTTATTGCTAGTGGGGTGGGACTAAGTCCCTTGTACTGCGGTCACTTCTGGCCTATTGTACCAGCCGCAGATGATAGGTGAGGGTGATTGTGGAGCAATTGGTGGAATGAAGATTGGCAGGGGAAACCGAAGTACTCGGAGAAATCCCGCCCCCAGTGCCACTTTGTCCACCAGAAATCCCACTTGACCAGACAAGGGATCGAACCCGGGCCGTCGCGGCGGGAATCCAGCGACTAACCGCTTGAGCTATGGCGCGGCCGAATAATATCCTAAGTAGGCCTAAGAACTGTGCATAGAAAATTGTACAGAATCAAATGAAAACCAACAACAGAAATATGCTAACAAATTTCGAATTAATATAACTACATAATACGACAGTGTGCTGCAGATTTCATGAATTACAGAGATCTCGCGTTGACAGGCTTGTGTGTGAGTTCAAACAGGGCACAAAATTCAAAATACCAAGAACCCAGTTATTTGAAAAATAAACAAGAGGTCATGGCAAGAATTAATCTTATACTTTCTTTCGATACGACATGCACGGCAAAGAAAACGACGCTTTCAACAATTCTTTGTTGCCGCGGGAACGTCTTTACCGAATTATTACCTAGCAACGATAGATGGATACGCAGACAGGCTGACAGACACGCGCTTCCAACAATTCTTCTATTGTTGCATGTATTTGTTGACGCGGAAACTTGTTTGAAGAGCCGTCATCAAGCAATGAAAGGAGGGATACACGATATAGAGCCGTTGCTTAGCAACGACAGGAGAGATACACATATAGACTTATTGGAGGGATTTAAGAAATGTGGCGTTGAGAAGGGGACAGGTGCCATAATATTCATATAATGTGCCATGAAGTTTGGTTCAGGCTTTCGAAAGTTATCAGGGAGGGGGAGGAGACAAAGATAAAGGTACTTACTTATGGAGCTGAACCCTTCTTGAGGAGAAGCCAAATCTGCAGCTACTCAAGAATTTCGCAGCATTTTATGGAAACCGAAAGTTCATTACCGTGTTCACAGGATCCCTCCACTGGTCTCTATCCTGGGCCAGATCAAGCCAATCCATCCCGTCCCATCCTATCTTTCTAAGATCCATTTTAATATTGTCCACCCACCTACGCCTTAGTCTTCCCAGTGGTCTCTTTCCTTCTGGTTTTCCCACCAATATCCTACATGCATTCTTTGTCTCCCCATTCCCGCTACATGCCCTGCCCACCTCATCCTCCTTGACTTGATCATTCTAATTATATTTGGAGAAGAGTACAAGTTATGAAGCTCCTCATTATGCAGTTTTCTCCAAACTCCTGTCACTTCATTCCTCCTCCGGTCCAAATATTCTCCTCAACACCCTGTTCTCAAACACCCTCAATCTGTGTTCCTCCCTTAATGTCAGAGACCAAGTTTCACACCCATATAGAACCACAAGCAAAATTATAATGTATATATTCTGATTTTTAAGTTCATAGACAGCAGACGAGAAGACAAAAGGTTCTAGAGTGAATGGTAGCAGCATTACGTGAGTTCAACCTCCTCTTAATTTCCTCCTGAATCAGGTTTTGATTTGTTACCGTCGTTCCGATATACAGACAACATGGAGAATCAATACCAGGAGCCTACTCAAACTGTATTCCTTTCCGATCGATGATTTCGTATTCAACTTCCCTCTCTTTCCAGAAACACAGATATACGTCGCTTGTTCACAGACAATTAAACCCTGTGCATGACCCTGCATAAACCGTCTGAGAAGGAAGCTAATGGAATCGCAAATCTCTAGTCTGCAACTGAAGCAAATATTTGCATAAATAGGGGAATTCTCCTGCCATATAGAAACTCCACAAATGACCTTTCTTTTTCTCTGGATAAACCGTTCGGAGTACGTGAGCCAATTGCCGAGGAGAATGCCAAAACCACGGCTTTTTTTATTATTGCTAGTGGGGTGGGACTAAGTCCCTTGTACTGCGGCCATTTTTGGCCTATTGTACCAGCCCCAGATGATAGGTGAGGGTGATTGTGGAGCAATTGGCGGGATGAAGATTGGCAGGGGAAACCGAAATACTCGCAGAAAACTGCCCCAGCGCCACTTTGTCCACCACAAATCCCACTTGACCAGACCCCCGGGATCGAACCCGGGCCGCTGCGGTGGAAAGCTTGAGCTATGGCGTTACCCTTGTCATTCAGAGCCATTCTCACACGTCCCCCCTGTGGAAACACACTATTTACTTTGCAGTCTGCTGCTACAGCATTCCCAGAAATCTACACATTTACGTCATTTGTCCAAGGCCCATGAAGCTTACTGTCTGCGAATGAGGAAGCTACGGTTACTTCACAGAATGCTTGATGTGGTGAGGCAGCCAACCACCGCATCACGGCCAGAACGCAGACTGGTACAAACCAATCAATACTTTGGAAACGAAAGGTTGACGACTTCCCGCGCACAACGGCGGGTCCGCATGGTACAGTCTTGTTGCAGCATTTGAGTGCATCTCTTCTCCCAGATTAATATAAACGCTCTTCGATTTTTCAATTCCAGCCGAAAACAGATATATAAAGACACGTAATATAACAGCACGTGATCTATGATGGGGTTACGTAATCGTTCAGCCTTGTCAACGATCAACGTTTCAGTGGAATACAGTGTCTCCATCTGCACTTGCGTCTCAGAAAGTTTGGTAACCGCCTCTCAGACTAAATGACGTCATAACTAGGAACATTTCAACGAAGAGAGCTGAAAACAAACCTAAGAGTATAGAACTGTCCGTGACTTTGTGCCTAATCCCATCCCAACCCCCTTATAAGTACTCTTCTTTCGCGCTGTTGGTGCTGGTAAACAATGATACCGGATACAGGCTCCTATATACGCTGGTGTCCGCTCAGATAATCGGGCAGATTCACTAAATATTTACTAATATGTGAACTGCTTAAACACCACAATTTCGTCAAGAGATTTCGAGCACGAATCTCTGGCAGTACGTAGTGTATATAGGCTGTTACCATGATGCGGGGTCAATTCTGATGCATTATGTACGAAATCAGACCATAATCGACCGATCCCAGTGGCCGCACCGTCTAATCACTCAAACACTGGGATCGTGGGTTCGAATCCCACTCAAGGCATGGAAGTCTGTCTGCGTCTATTCTTTGTTTGTTTTGTCCAGTGTGCAGGTAGCGGCCTTGCGACGGGCTGATCACCCGTTCAAAGAGTCCTACCGACTGTCTAAAGGTTGATGAAGCTGAAAAAGTGGCCAGTGTCCTACAAAGAGCTGTAGAACCATAGATAGATAGATAGATAGATAGATAGATAGATAGACCATAAACGTCTCCTACCACTTCCTTTCTCTCCACGTTGTTCATTTTATAATCAGCAATCAACTAGCCTTACTTTCACCGTCTGGGATTGTGCCCATCACTGAACCAGCTGTCCCGCCAATCACGAAGCGAAGAGTAGGTCAGCTGATGGGTATAGATCATAACATTCACTAGCGCTCTGCGTTAGAAGGGCATTAATAGATATGTGAAGTTAGTAACGAATATACTGCCGTTACGACTGACGTCCAAGCAGCCCATCTTCGTGTCAAACCCATTCTGGAGCTCATGACCAGATTTCGAAATGTCAGTGTTCACATTTTACGAGGTCAGACATAAATATCTGGCCATGTCTGCATTGCGGTGGACTCCAGACTCCTCTGTTTCGTTTTTCTGCGTACGGCGGGATGCCGTCTGTCACTCTCGTGTCTCCCTTCTGAGGAGAAGGTGAATCAGGCAAACAAAAATGTGTCAAGTGTGTCATGCCTGCCCCATAATGAGGGGGAAAACAGTCACGGGGTGTATATCTAAGAAAACTTACGCAGTACAGTTCTTAATCCATTCAATCTTGACATCGAATCCTGACCATCACCAAAAGAGAGCTGCAGTACATGCATACAAGTCTTCCACGCCCCCTATTCGAGGTCCATTCTCTTCGCATTCTAAGTCCGTATACTGAATCAGTAGAACATCCGGCATTTCGAGGAATATTATGGACATCTTCTGTCCCTTTACATTTTTTCGATGGCTCTTTCTGACCATTCAGGCCCCAGGCCTCTTATTTAGTGCCGTAATCTTTATTCGCAGACGGTAGGACTCCCTTTCTGTCCCTCAGCTCGGTAATAAACACATTACGTATTGAAGAAAGCAGTCTTCTGGGATTTGGCACCGTGTATAAGTGGTGTTAACCGACGTTTCGGAGGAACGTCTGCTTTTACCGTTCTCACGGTCTTGTCGCTTGCAGATTTCTTATACTTTTTCTTCTTCCCTGAAGATGGAAGCGATACGTTCCTCCGAAACGTCGGTTAACACCACATATACACGGTGCCAAATCCCAGAAGACTGCTTTCTTCA